>NC_136286.1:1152384-1367384 GCF_964198595.1 Lampetra fluviatilis | reverse complement strand
ATCTCTTGCGATTCACAAGGGAGGATCATCACCGTCGTCGTCACCGTCGTCGTGAGACCACGGCCACATGACATGGCCCGGCCGCGTTCGCGTGCCGGTTCTGTTCGGCGGCTGCCAGGACTCGGCGAGCAGGCGCTGCGGGTACTCAGCCCTCACGGCACGAGACTGGCGGCAGGGAGCGGGTCCCGGCGAGAGAGAGAGAGAGACGGTGAGTGACACGGAGTCCGGGCGTGAATCCCTCGCACATCTGGGCAATTTGCAGGGCGGCTTATGGGCATGCCCAGCTGTCTGTGTGCGCTCGCTCACTTGCGCACGCACGCTCGCACGCGCGCACGCGAGAGTTGAAAGTGATTAGTTTTGGTGGTCACGGCCGGACGGCGCGGGGCACCGGGCTCTGTTGTTAATAAACGGCGCGGCGTGAAACAATAACGGGGGTCTTTTGAGCGGCGGCAGCGGCGGCGGCAGCGGCGGCGTCCTGCAGGATGCTCGGAGATAACGTGACCCGAGGAGTCCCTCCCGCGGGCACCCCCCCCCACCGCCCGGGCCGCCAAAAAAACTCAGTATGGAATATAATAATTGAAGGAATCGGGTCGCCTTTCATGTGAAATCTGAATTGTATTTTCCATTTTAAACCAAAAGCAGGACAAGGTTGGCTAAACGGTCAGGGCTTCAAAGTGAAGGAAGAGGGAAGGCAGCGGAGGCGGTAATGCGGACCAGGCGGGACGCGCAGGGCCGTCGCGGGTCCTCGCTCGCCACGCGTCCTCCCATTCCCCCTCTCCTTCCTCCTCCTGCGTACACTCTCCACCGCCCTCCACCGCAAAACTCCCCCTGCCTCTCTCTCATCAGCCTCTCTGGCTGCGCCGCACTCTCTGCGCGTTGTCGCTCGCAGTCCGCCGCTCTGCCCCCTCCCCGTCTCTACCCGCGCGTAGCGCGCCGCGCGTCCCGTCTCAGTCCGTCGTCCTGCGTCTTCATCGCGTCGCCCTCCCCCCCCACCCCCCCCAGTGGCGTCCCCATGCCCGCGCGTTCTCCTCTGCCCCGCGCGCGCCGCTTCGCGGTGGCCCAGCTCGCGTTAATGAGCGCAAAGAAAAGCCCCTCTGTTTTGGGTGTAAAATAAATAAATGGAGAGTGGGTGCCGTGCAAAGCGGATATAATTGAGATTAATCGTGTACGATTTCTTGTTAATATTAAAAACGGCCTAGCGTTGGCATGGCACTCCAAATAAAACACCAAGAATTTTTTTTTTTATTGTTCGCTGCCAAGAAGATTTGTAAACGTTGAAACGTTAAAAAGTGAGCCTTTGGCCAGGAGGCCGGTGGAAAATTCCTTGAATCACAAACGACACCACAAGGTCTCCCGAAGCGGCGATGCTCGGGTGTGACGCCCTGGCCGTAGCAGCGGCGCAGACGATCGGCAGGAAGTCCGAGCAGAGGTTGCTGCGACGAGCGAGTGGTGGCCTACTCAGTGTTTTCATGAATTTGCTTTTGCCCCCCCCCACGCTCCCCATCTCGAGTGTTTACAGTGCGTATTCACAGCGGGTGTGCCTTTACGCTAAATTGCCAGCGCCGGGAGAGCCGTTTCTCTCCGAGATTCGGTTCCCGGGACCCGACGGAGAGGGAGACGGGGAGGGAGGGAGAGGGACTGCCGGAGAAGACAATGGCACGAGAGACGTTCACCGGAGGTGGCAGGGGGCGGCAGCCTCGTTAGTCGTTGTGTACGGGTCGCGGCCGGGCAGGTGAGACGCACCTGGTCTCAATAAGCGGCGCTGTACGAGGCAGCTCCCGCGAATACAAATTGCGCCCGGGTCTATTGGGCCTTCGCGAGATGAAACGCAGCCATTCATCTCTGTCGCCGTGGCTCCCGGAATTTTTTTTAAACTTTTCAGTGTTATTTATTTATTTTTTGCCCTGTTTCAGGGGGTGGGGGCGGGTGTGTGGGGGGCGGAGAGCACGAGTGGACAGAAGCCCCGAGCCACGCGAAACTCGCCGGCGAGTTTGCCGTTGCTGCTGCTGCTGCTGCCGCTGCCACTGCGGTTGCGAGCGATGCGTGGGACCGGCAAAATTGCGCTCGCAACTCCGTGCCGCTAGAACCGTAACGACGGCTAACATCAACGGCGACGGCAACGCCGTTCAGCAACAGATCGAGACTTGATATTTAGCGCAGGCTGCGTAAAAGTTTCTCAAACTTGTATGCTTATTTCATGTTTGGGAGTATTTTTCTCCCCGCCCCGCCCGTCTCTACTTTAAAAGGATATTAATTTGGTAAATCCTGGACAAAGTTGAAGGAATATGCATGAGGACATTTGTGGGTTTGTGCTGACAGCTTTGAAGCTCGTGCCGTAATACCAAAAGCCTAAATAATGGATTAGGTTTTTCGGAGACCATTGCAATAGAGGCTAAAGCCCGGGAATAAAGGCGATGTATTTAAATTTTAAAATGTGCAGTCGTCCTTCGGGGAGCCCGCGTGTACCTAATCTTTGGTAAAGCCTTCACAGCGTCGAGGTTAATGCCGCGGTTTTTTTCTCCCCGTTATGAAAACAGCATAAATATCGCCCCTACCATTTATGGATCGTTGGGGGGGGAGTTTGTGTCTTTTGTGCTCTTCATAAAAACTTTCTAGAAAATGTTCACCGTACGCACGCTTCGTGTGTATGCACCGTATGCATGTGGAGCTGAGAGTCTCCGCTGATTGGTCGTCATGATGGCGAGAATTACAAAACTCGGAGAAACATGCGTCCTGGGTGGACACAGAGACACGGGGACACGGGGAGACATTGAGACACATGGACATGGAGGCAGAGAGACATGGGCCCGTGGAGACGCAGGGACATATGGACGTGGAGAAGCAGCGACATAGAGCCACGGAGACGCAGAGACACGGGGACGCGGAGATACGAGGATACGGAGACACGGAGATACAGAGACACGGGGACACTGAGACACGGGGACACCGTGCACCATTGGTGTGGACGCCGCCCCCCCAGGCCCCGACTCGAACTCGCACCATGCTGCGTCGCTTCCACGATTCACGGAAGGGCCAGCGGAGGACGGCACCTGGAGTTGAGCCGCGTGAACGACGGTCGGTGCGACCGTGGGGGCAGAGCTCGGTAGCCCCGCGGAACGCAGCCCAGCGGCGGTCGCTCTGTGCTTGTGCCGCCCTAACCTGCCACGACGTTTTGCATCGTTTATTGATCTTCAGAAATAATGCGATCGATCGGGAGTGATATAATTTGTACAATTTACAAAATACAATAGAATCATTAGAATTCGACCATAGTTTACTGAAATATATCATATATATCAAAATCTGAATTTTTTTTTTTATCCTGGAGGAATCCAATGAGCCATGAAGATTTTTTTCCACAGATGTCCACAAGGATAATTACTCGAACAGGTACTGTCACATTTCTATGAATGTTTTTCACGTTCAGGCCAGACAACGGCATCAGGAGCAGCAGCAGCAGCCGAGTGTTATCGCCGTGATGGCTCCTTCATATTTGTGGATGTTACTGATGATTAACGGGTTCGGCGAAGCCAGAGACGACAGTCGGGAGCCCTCCTGAGTGACGCACACGACCCGATCGCCGGCGCGCTCGCGGCTATCAGTCGCGCGTCGCTGCCGTCACGGACGACGTCCGCCCTCCTGACGCCTGCTCGCCCGTGACCGCACGGAACGTGCCGTGTGATGTGAATTCACCGTGCGCCTTGAATGTTTACGCTCAAAAACCGCTTCGACTTTTTTTTGACGAGGGGGGTGGGGGGGGGGTTCGGTGCAGGGGGAGGGGTGTGGGCGGCGAGGGAAGTCAAACGTGCGGGTCTAGCGGAGTCCGCACATAGTTGCGTACGCGCACACACGGGTACACGCGCGCACTTGCACATACGCGGCGTTTATTTCTACTCGACATCAAAGTCAGCGCCTCGGGGCAGAGCGAGTTGCGTTCAAACGGGTGGGGAGGGGGTTGGGGGGGGCAGTGGAGGGGGGTGGCAGCTTTTTCGAATCTACATCTAAACGATCCGATTGGCCGCAACGAGGGCGCCAATTAAAGCGCCTAATTAGAGCCGTGCCCATTCACCGCTTCCCTGCCTGGGCACGGGGAGTTCTCCGCTTCGTAGTGCGTTTGTCTTGGATATCAAAGCGTGTGCGGTGCTAAAAATTATAATCATTCCTCTTGCATTCACCCCCCTCCCCGTCCTGCCACCCGCGCGTCCGTGCGTGTGGCGTCACAATGCTTCAGCTGCCACAGCATACCCGCAGAGTCCACCCCCAAGCACACCACACACACACACCATACACACCACACACACACCACACACACCATACACACCACTCACACACCATACACCACACACACCACACACACTCCCACCACACAAACCGCACACACCACACACACCACACACACTCACACACCATTCACACCACACACACTCACACACCACACACACCACTCGCACTCACACCACACACACTCACACACCATACACACCACACACACATTCACACACCATACACACCACACTCACACACCACACACACTCACACACCACACACACACACACCACACACACCATACACAGCACACACACTCACACACCATACACAGCACACACACTCACACCATACATACTCACACACCATACACTATACACACCACACACACCACACCATACACACCACACACAATCACACACCACACACAACCCACACACACCATACACCCCACACACACCATACACACCATAAACACCATACACACCACACACATCATACATCATACACACCACACAACCATACACACCACACACACCATACACACACTACACACGACACACACTCACACACTACACACACTCACACACCATACACACACTACACACGACACACACTCACACACCATACACACACTACACACGACACACACACCATACACACACACGCACTCACCACAAAGACAAGTGCTAGTTAGCGAGCACCTATTAAAGCCTGTACGGCACACGAAGGGGTGGGTGGCCAGCACCACGCCTGCCCACCTTTGTCTCCCTCGTGGCGGTGTTTACACACCGCACCAGGTACTTATTTGAGGCTGAGTCGACCTAGGCGAGGCCCAGGACCTGTTCAGATAATCGTCACCAGTGTTGACTGTGAGCGGGAATGGAACTCAGGTTGCCAGGTTCTTGGTTCACACTCAACGCCCCCCCTGAATTACACATCCCCAGCCGCATCATCCACACACTCCAACCTCCACCGCACCCCTTACACCCCCACACATCACCGCACCCCGCACACCCCCACACACCCACACATCACCGCACCCCGCACACACATCACTGCACCCGCACACCCCCACACAGGCCCCCCCACGCCCCCCCCCCCCACGCGCCGCTGCCTATTGTGACGCGTCGGGCCCCTCTGTAGTGGTGGGGGCCCCCGTGACGGTGACAGCTCTGATCGATCGCCCCCGGCCCCCCGAGTCAGGAGCCTCATAATGGCCGGAAAACTCCGGCGAGCGGTCGCCTCACCAACACCCGCCGCTCGCCCGCTGTGTGCCCGGCACCGGCCCCTCCCGCTGGTGGCCCGGGTCTGGTGGGGGAGGGGGGCAGGGGAGTGGGGGGGGGTGCGCGGGGGGTGGGGCCCGGTGCACGTGGTGGTGTCGCCCTCACCTCGCTGGCTCGCCCTCTCTGCGATCGCTAATTTGGCCGCCGCCAGAGGTCACGGTGCGCTTCCTCACGTTTGCTCGGATCAATTAGCGCTTCCGTGGCGGGCTGGCGGCGGCACAAGGAGGGGTGCGGAGGAGTGCCCAGGGCCTACAATTCTCGCAGCAATGTTCCCGGGTCGCTGCTAGATCAGAGGAAGCGGCGAGCGAAGAGAGCGGTAAGCCAGGGCCGCTGCGAGAGATTTGGATGTGGTGTGCCGGATGTGTAAATGTTTTTCTGCGTTGCTGACGCGGCTGGAAGGAATTCCCTCCCGGGTGTGCCTGCAGCGTGACACACGCACGTCAGTGGTACGGTGACGTCAGTCGGTGACACGGGGGTGTGTGCGTGCATGAGTGTGTGCGTGAGTGTGTGCTGGTGTGTGCGTGCGTGCGTGTGTGCGTGTGTGTCTGCGTACGTGTGCGTGCTTGTGTGTGCATGCATGTGTGCGTGCGTACGTGTGCGTGCGTGTGCGTGCCTGCGTGTGTGTGCGTGCGTGTATGTGTGCGTGCCGCTGATGACTCAGCTGCAGGGTCCGCTGATCGCACGGTGGGACCGGTTTGTGGCCCGCCGAGGTGTGCAGCACACAGGTGGCGTGTGTCAGTGGCACACTCTGCAGTGCCACACGCGCGCTGTCTATGAGCCGTCCTCCCCGGTGCGCGGCACCAGTGCCAGGCGCGGTGCACGCGTCGTTGCCGGGACGGGCTGGGAAAACCGTCCGCTCGCGCTGGCGTGGGAATGGACGTTATGTTGCTGGGACTCACCTTCAATGAAAGTGCCGTGCGTGTAGTTTGATCATTGCCGTGTAATTAACGTCGCTGTGTAATACCCTCGGTGATTGATTGATTGAGGGAATTACCGGTTATGTGTGAACTGTGCTGAAGGGGATTTAAAAAAAATGTTTTGTTTAACTGCTGAGCGCAGGCCCAGAACGTCAAGCAGCCGGAAACAAACAGCGCCGTCAGAGTTGTTGTAGTGAGAGTCCAACACGTTGCTTGAATTGAGCAAGGTTATTGTTGTTATTGTTTTTAGGAGAGCGTGGAGAGATAGGCGACCTTGGGTTGGAATTCCAAAGTGGAGCAGTGCGGTGTCAGAAGCGGAAGCAGAAGTGGTGCGACCTGCCGTGTGGTGAATGTGCGGGTGAGTGTGTGAGTGAGTGGGTGAATGTGTAGGTGAGTGTGTGAGTGAGTGGGTGAATGTGTGGGTAAGTGAGTAGGTGAATGTGTGGTTGTGTGAGTGAGTGTTTGAGTGGGTGAGTGAGTGGTTGAGTGGGTGACCGTGTGAGTCAGTAAGTGGTTGAGTGGGTAAGTGAGTGGGTGGTGAATGTGTGGGTGAGTGGATGAATATGTGGTTGAGTGAGTTGGTGGGTGTATGTGTGGGTGAATGTGTGGGTGAGTGAGTGGGTGAATGTGTGGTTGTGTGAGTGGGTGGGTGGGTGAATGTGTGGGTGAGTGAGTGTTTGAGTGGGTGAGTGAGTGGTTGAGTGGGTGACCATGTGAGTCAGTGAGTGGTTGAGTGGATGAGTGAGTGGGTGGTGAATGTGTGATTGAGTGAGTGGGTGGGTGAATGTGTGGATGAGTGAGTGGGTAAGTGAGTGGTTTGAGTGGGTGAGTGTGTGAGTGAGTGGGTGAATGTGTGGTTGTGTGAGTGGGTGGGTGAATGTGTGGGTGAGTGAGTGGTTGAGTGGGTGACCGTGTGAGTCAGTGAGTGGTTGAGTGTGGTGAGTGAGTGGGTGGTGAATGTGTGGGTGAGTGGGTGAATGTGTGGGTGAGTGAGTGGGTGAGTGAGTGGTTGAGTGGGTGAGTGAGTGGTTGAGTGGGTGAGTGTGTGAGTGAGGCGGCCGGACGTGGTGCTGGCCACCCACCCTCTTGTGTGCCCTGTCGGCCTTCATAGGTGCTCACTAACAGCACTTGCCCCAAGCTATAAAGGGGGGTCTTTGTCTTTGTTTTGTGACCTACAGTGCCATGGTGGTTGAACACGGTGTGTATGAGACGAGTCCTCAACATGAAAGACTCAACGAGTGAAGTTCACGGGAACCGTAACCATGGCAGCAGTAGCCATAGAAGAGTGACAAGGTGTGAGGATCCGGTGGGGGGCGGGGTGGGGCGGGGCGGGCAGGGGGTGGGGGGTAAGGAGAAACGACGCTCGACCTTTACTGCGTCTCACTCCACATCCCCACGCACGCGCGTACAGACACACACACACACGTGTGGAACACACGCACGCTCACACGCACAGACACGTGCACGTATACGTGCATGCATCTTCACTTGCACAAACACGTATGCATGCATGTGCATGCATTTCACACACAAAGATCCCCCATATAACCTGTAACAGGCTGTCGGGGCAAGTGCTGTTAGCGAGCACCTGTGAAGGCTGGACAGGCACACGAGGGAGTGGGTGGCCAGCACCACACTCGACCGCCTTTGTCTCCCCAATGGTGATGTTTTCACACTCTACCAAGTACTCATTTGAGGAAGAGTCGACCTAGGGGAGGCCCAGGACTTGTTCAGCGTATCGTCCCTGGTGGTGGCCGTGACATACACGAGTGTGCGCACAAACGTGCGCTGCGCTATGACCCTGGTGACCTGGGTTTGATTCCCTTTCACGGTCAACAACATTTGATGATTATTTGAACCAGGGATCGGTAGTGTCTTTGTGGGGAGCGGTAGTGTAGTGGTTAGCGGTCGACACCAGTGATGATTATATTATCGGAGCAGCTCCTGGGCCTCCCCTACAGTGACTGTACTGGCCTTCATAGGTGCTCGCTAACAGCACTTGCCTCAACAGTCTGTTAAGGCAATGCCGGGGGATCTTTGTCTTTATCTGTGGTGTGACGTGCGTGGTGCGTGTGGCGTGCATGGTTCGTGTGGAGTGTGCGGTGCGTGGTACATGTGGCGTGCGTGGCGTGTGTGGCGTGCGTGGTGCGTGCGTGGTGTGTGCGGCGTGTGTGGTGTGTGCGTGTGACGTGTGGCGTGCGTGGTGCATGTGGCGTGCGTGGTGCATGCGTGGAGTGTGTGGTGCGTGTGGCGTGTATGGTGTGTGTGGCGTGTCTGGTGTGTGCGTGGTGCATGCATGGTGCATGCGTGGAGTGTGTGGTGCGTGTGGCGTGCGTGGTGCGCGTGGCGTGTGGCGTGTGTGGTGCCTCTGCAGTCGGCGAGCTCCCTCCACCTGATCTCGTGTCTCCCGCTCGCTCCACGTGGCGCTCAGACGGCATACACAGAGTGCCGTTGTTTACAGTCGCAGGGGCGGCGGCGCAGCGGTCGGCGCGCCGCACCTCGGACCTGTGCGACCCGAGGCCGACTCCCGCCCCGCGGCTGACAACTCAACCGGTCCTGGGCCTGCCTCCACCCTACGTCTTCACCAATCGCTACGGACCAGCCTGGTGAAGTATGGACCCACAACCCTCATGCCCAACGCGGTGTGGAGTGGGCATTGACCAGCAGTGGGATTGACAAATGGTTGTGAATTATACAGGTAGGAACAACAGGTTCCACACTGCCCACCAGGGATTGTGTTTACTAAAACGTGTCGTTGTTCCTGCGTTTTTGGATGCTCTGATGTATCGCAGGGTACCGCATCAAAACGTGTCGCAATTTCCAGGATTCGTTTTGACACGTGACGAGCCGCGTCCGTTGTGACGTCACAACTGGCGTGACACCATAACGCGGGCGCAGGTCCCATACAGGGAAACCATTAAACTCCCGAACGCTCGATTCGTCAAAGTTAAGCTCGTAGGCTTCCCAATCCCCTGCCTTCTGCTTCACGTAATTCCTCGCAATTGAAACGCGTAAACTCCTCAAATGCGCGGCGCTAATTAAACCCGGGAGAAAGGCGGAGGCTTAAAGTCGGTGAACTTCCCCGCGGCGCTGGGGCGCTCTGGGCAGGGCCCGTGCCCACCGCCTTCCTCTCGTACCCCGGGTGCGAGTCACCCAGCACCGTGTCCCTCTGTGCCCGCTCCCCCCGCAACCCCATCCCCCACCCACCCCCACCCCAGCCACACCTCCTTTATTGTCCCGCGGTTTGTGACGGACGCCTGTGGCTCAGCGCTGGGGCTTTGCAGAGATTCCGCGTCGTCGCTGCAACGGTTATGAAGGCTCTGTTGTGCAAAGTGGATGAAAACAAACACCACAATAAACCGGGACCATGTGGAGGTCGGGGAACTTGTGTGGAGGGGAGGGGGTTAGGTGGGGGGGGGGCAGGGAGACTGGGGGGGGTTATTGGAGGGGAGGGGGGCGGAGAGGGCGGGAAAGGGGGAAATAAAATTAAAACATATATCCTGCGTGGTTTCCGCAGGAAGCTGCTGGCATGGGTTCGGTTATCAAAGACGGCGCTGACTTGTTGTAACGGTGGCGGCGGGTGGCGGCGGTCGACGGGCGCAGCACGAAAAATAAAGGGGGAAACAAAAAAAGAAATGGGCGATGGGTGGCTCGAGGCCAGCTCGTTGGGGGAGCGCAGTAATTACCGCTAACCGAGGGAGGCATTCCAGCAGCAGCCGCGCCGGCGAGACACAAACACGCTGCCGGTACCGTCCTCCGCTGTCTGTCTGGCGCAGGCGGGCCGGCGGGCCGGCGGGGCGGCGGCAGTCTGGGCACTAACGTGGAACAGGCGCCTGATTGCAAACACATGGCACGGTGGGGCGGGCGGAGGGGGGGTCGGAGAGTGGGCGAGCGAACTGGGAGAAGAGAGAAAGATGAAGGGAGGGAGCGCGTGCGTACGGGAGAGAGGGAGCGATAGCGTGCGGGAGAATGGGAAAGTGAAAGGGCGGATTGGGGAGAGCAGGGGGGAGCGGGAGAGGAGTACGCGGCTCGCGAGTGAAGATGTTGGCGATGGAGAAGAGGAGGAAGTGTGAGATGGGCGGGAGTGAGCAAGCGAGGGAGGGAGGGAGCGAGGGAGGGAGCGAGCGAGCGAGGGAGCAATTGACCTCTTGTTGTATTACAGGGGATGTGCAGCAGGGGTCACCGGCTGCTGTCGTTATCGCTGAGAGAGCGGCACTCGACGTGCGGCTGGGCACGTGCTTCGCAGGCGGGATGAGCATCGGATCTGAAGAGAGTTCTGAACGTTGGGTTTTGAAGGGCGATTTTGTTTTTTTAATCGATTCCGCGATGCACTCGTTAAGATGTCTTCATCGCTAACCGTGGTGATGTCACCAAATATATAATGAACAAAAAAGTAATTGCCTTTATTTACCCAGGAAAGCAGCCCTCCCTGAGTCTCAAGACCCATTGTTAGGAGAGTCCTGCTGCATTGGGACGTTCATCCCAGTCCCATGCATCAGAGTTTGACTTCGTGTTGGACGAATCAATAGCAGCCCAAGGCAACGTGCCATGTGCACTTTGGGATAACACTCAAATCTCTGCACAAATAGACTCAGGAATCCATCGCTTGTCCTGCCACCTCTCAGCCCAAGCTGACAAATCCTGGTATTGCCGGGCAGTCTCCCATCCGAGTGCTAACTGGGTCCAAAGCCCTGCTGAGCATGTTATATTATCTCGTGGTGGATGTGGGAGGGGGAGAGGCGTTCGTCTCTCGGCTGCGTCGCTCACTTTCTCCTCGGTTGCGTGACCTGGTTGCGGGGGGGGGGGGGGGTGTGTGTGGGGTGGGGAGGGTGGAAGAGCGGTGAGTGTTGGGGGGGGGGGGCAGTGGTGGGAGTTAGTGGGGGGGCATTGGTGGGGGTTAGTGGGGAGGAGTGGTGGTATTTAGTGTGGCGGGGGGGGTTGGTTGGTGGTGGGGGTTAGTTGGGGAGAGTGGTGGGAGTTAGTGGGCGGGGCGGTGGTGGGGATTAGTTGGGGGGAGTGGTGGGAGTTAGTGGGGGGGTTGGGGAAAGTACCCCCCCCCCCACTGACCTGTACGAGCGTCGTCACCTCTCTCGAGGGGGCTATCTTCGGCGTAGGGATGAATTTTCGAAGATTTAGCGGGGGATTTTTTTTGTTGTTTGTCGGCGTTTAAGTGACTACATTGCAGGGGGAGGAAAGGAGCATGGCGCATTGCGACACCGCGCTCGGGCGCACTCCGAGCACCCCGGAGCCGATGTGCCGAGCTCGGCGAGCGGGCGGCCGGAATTTGATTGTTTATGATGCAGGCATGCATCCCCCGTTGGTTTCTACTCCTGAAGGCCACGGTTCGTGCCGAATTCCAGAGAGTAAAGTTTCACCGGGCTGACAGCCTCACGGAATCCGTGGCCCCGGCGCCCCCGGAAAGGGGCGGCCGCGGCGACTCCCACCGTTCGTATTCGTGCCCCCCCCCCCCCGTGCCGCGCTGCAGGGCGGCACGCCGGTCGGTCGTTCGGTGGCTCGTTCATTCTTTCGGTCGGTTATTCTTCAGTTGTTACGTCGGTCGCTCGGTCGGATGCCGAGTCACTCGATCGGTCGTTTGGTTTGTTGACCGGTCAGCGGTTCACATGCTCATTCAATTGGTCAGTTCCGTCGTTGGGTCGGTCGTCATCCACGTGGTTCTGACGTCCCCCCCGTGACCTCGCCGACTGCCTGCGGCGGACACCAAACCCCGGCCGATCGGCTTCGCGACCTTGTGCTAGGTGCGTTTTTTCAGTATTATTTATAGTAAATCACATGTTATGCATATTTCAACAGTATATATAGTTGACATTTGTTGCTGTGCATCAACACACAGGTGACTTGAATAATAAAAAACACATTGAATCAAAGCAAGACGGCCTTGCTCACTCTTTGAGTTGCTCTTTTTAAATTAATGTTGCCATTGGCGCTAGTCGTGTTTCATAGAGACTGCTCATGTCAGGTGTACACGCTGCTGACGCCGCTGCTGCCACTGCCACTACTGCCGACGGTGGTGCTTGGGGCGCCCAAGAATTGTGCGGGGGGCGACCCCATCGCGTGGGCAGCTGAACCCCGAGGGTGGCTCCACGACTCGCAGAGAGGCTGCACCTCAAGTTCATTGTCAAAAGGTCGGCGGGTGTGTTGGGTGGGTGCGGTGAGTTGGGTGGGTGCGGTGAGTTGGGTGGGTGCGGTGAGTTGGGTTGGTGCGGTGAGTTGGGTGGGTGCGGTGAGTTGGGTGGGTGCGGTGAGTTGGGTGAGTTGGGTGGGTGCGGTGAGTTGGGTGGGTGCGGTGAGTTGGGTGGGTGCGGTGAGTTGGGTGGGTGCGGTGAGTTGGGTGGGTGCGGTGAGTTGGGTGGGTGCGGTGAGTTGGGTGGGTGCGGTGAGTTGGGTGGGTGCGGTGAGTTGGGTGGGTGCGGTGAGTTGGGTGGGTGCGATGCGGTGAGTTGGGTGGGTGCGGTGAGTTGGGTGGGTGGGTGCGGTGAGTTGGGTGGGTGCGGTGAGTTTGGTGGGTGAGTTGGGTGGGTGCGGTGAGTTGGGTGGGTGAGTTGGGTGGGTGCGGTGAGTTGGGTGGGTGCGGTGAGTCCGAGCCGAGGACCGCCGCTCGTGTGCGCCGCGCGTCACCTCCTCGTGCCCGCGACGATGCGAAGCGGCTCCCGACGGGGATTGCCCCCAGCCCAGCTCCCACCCCCCACCCCCACTTCCCCGCCTCCGCCGCTCTTCCACCACACTCCTCCGTGGCGTAGCGTGGCCCCGGTACAAGGAATGATCTGGTGCTGCCTACCCAATCTCCCCCTCGTCGCAGCGGTGGCACCGCCTGCACACTCCGTAACTACGCCACTGATCGTCCTCCCGTTTCTCCCGTTCCTCCCTCGCCTGTGCAACCGAGTGCGCACGTACGCGCACGCGTGCACGGTGGCGGAGCCTCCGACCTTTGTGCTGCGCTAGCGCAATGAATGCGTCTCTGTTAGTGCGTCGGCGCGCGGGCAACGCTGGCGTGCCATCAAAGCCGGAGTTGTCGTGCCACCGCGCAATTTTAACAGCCCCCTCTTCCACCACCCCCGAGAGTATGACATCACATCGCGCCCACGCACGCACACACAAAGATCCCCCGTGTAGCCGTAACAGATTTTTAAGGCAAGTGCTTTTAGCACCTATGAAGGCTGGCACGGCACACGACGGGGTCGGTGGCCAGCTCCACGCCCGGCCGCCTTTGCCTCCCCAGTGCCGATTACACGTTGCACCAGGCACTTATTTAAGGTTTAGTCGACCTAGGCAATGCTTAGGAACGGTTCAGATATTCGTCACCGGTGTTGGCCATGAGTGGGAATGGAACTTGGGTGGCGCGGGTTCGAGGTGCAATGCCCTAACCACTTTGGGCCACCGTACAGACGCGCACACATGCACACACACGCACACACGCGTGCAGAGTTTCAGCTGGTGTCTGCCTCCTTCGGCTGCCCCGCCGCCCTTTTCCACATTGACGGGGCTTTTGTTTCTGAGCGGCTTTGCTCAATGCCTCGATACATCACTCGGCTTCGCTCGGTGTCCGCCGACGGACCGACTTGCAACACAGCACACGGCAGATGCCTTCGCAGTGCGACTCGCGACCTCCTCTTGATACCAAGATCCAGGATGGTCACGTCTATGCACCGCTTCTCGGTGGCTGGAACGCTATCCCTCTGCACATTCGCAGCATCGCCTCAATCGTCTACTTCAAGAGACACTTAAAAACTCACATCTACAGCGACTCTGAGCTTGGCTCCGCGCCTCTTGAGTTGCGGCCGTTACGTCCGCAAATTTGCGCGCGTTATAAATTGCATTATTGTCTAGAGATGAGCTTCGTTTTTTTCCAGTCGATGGTGGAAGGTGAATGGAAGGTGGACCTAGCGGGTGAGGGCCGGCAGTGAGGGGCGAGAGGGAAGAGCCGTTTTTTGGGCGACTGCACAGAAATGCCGCGTGCAACGTTTCACCCGTCTCTTTAAAAAGGTCTCTGCGAGTTAGATCTCGTGAATATAAATGTATCGTTCAACCCGCCACCTCCCGACGCAGCCAATTAGTAAGCTTTGTTTCGTAAACAAAACATGCCAATTAGTGACTAGTTCAGCACACCGGTGTGTTGGAGAGTGTGACGTTTCGCCGTTAATTATAACCAGCCTCGCATCGAGACGATTGCGAGCGTGGATGCGCGCCCGTGGACACGGGCCGGGAGGCAGTGCTGGCGAGAGCACCGTGGAGAGTGCGGGGGCCGATGCCGATCCGTGCCGGTCCGCGAGCGGTCGGCGTCCAACTCGAGACATCCGTTTCAAGCGACGCTGCCTTCTCTTCCCTTTCTCGATATTTTACTTCTCTCTCCGTCTCCTCTGCCCCCCCACCCCTCCACCCGCGCCTCGTGCTCATTATTTTTAATAGCGTCACACTCGGCCGCGGTATGCTCTGTCCTAATTGTCGATTTGTCAGAGGCCAAACCGATTAGTGAGCGCTCCGTCATCGCTGGCCGGTCGAATCGCGTGTCCGGTTTCGCGCCGTGGCGGCTGCCCAAACCGCGCCGCGGCGCGGTGAATCGCCACCGTTTCCACGGAGCTCTGGCCGCCGGCGAAACTCACAACGGAGAAAGGGAGCGGGCATCACGTGACGCACATAACGCACGTCATTTGCACAAAAAATCTATAAAAATTAAACGACGCTCGCGCAAAAAAGCCGCATTCCTCCTTGCCGTGCGGATTGTGCGGCGCACACTCGACCCGCTCCCGGCGACCCGGCAGTTCCTCGCGCCAGCTCGCAAGGCCAACGAGACGTGAACCGACTTTGAATCGTTTGTCAATTTATTTTGGGGGGGTGACGAGTGGACTCGTCGGCACGCGCGCGAACGTGAAGCCTCCTCGTCCGGTCAGAGCGTCGCCCCGAGTCGACGCGGTTCCCTGTCGTCATAATCGGCATCACAGCCCACAGCCCCCCCCCCTCCCGAACCACTCAATCACATCGTGATTGCACATTTCATCATTGTCGTCACCGCCCGTGACGAACAAGACACCTCGTTATAGTCTCGATGTCCGTGACGAACGATACTGACGGTCGCTCAAGTGGGATTGCGCACAGCGACGTCGCCCCCTACTCGACTGAAACAGTCTCGAGAGGGTTTCCTGGGTAAAGGAGCGTAATAATGATATTAGTCATTGTCACGGCCGCCGTAATGAAGATGGCGCAGGATCGTGCCGTTCTCGCGATCCGGAGCCCGCGGCGAGCCGGGCAGCTGCTCCGCGTGGGCGGTTCGTGTCGCCCGCCCGGGACGGGCGTTTGTGGCGGCGGCTGGAATGGCGACTCCTAAATCCTCACGCGCGAGAGCACGGCCAGGACCCGTTTCTCCCCAGTCCTCCTCCCGACCACGGCTCCCCGCGTCGCTCGGCGGTCGCGTCCGCCGTGGGTTGTTCGCGAGCGTGGCGCCGTGAGGGCGTGCGCGCGCATGTCCCCCCTTCCGTTGCGCCATCCGCCCTGGCCTTCGTTTTACCGTCGATGCGCGGGCGGCGGCTGCCGCGACGTCGTAAAGATGAAAATGAATTTTTTGCGGGGGAGGAAAAAAGAAGAAAAACATCCCAGGCATGAGCGGGAGATGTGAAGCAATAACCGCACGTGCTCCTTCGCGCTCACGCCCGCTCGCACACGCTCGCACACGCTCCCCCGCGCACGGCACGTCGAGCCGTTGGCCCGGAGGGGGAAACAGGTAAAGTTTGGGGTGATTGAGGTGATTACATAATTACGGTTGATTACGGAGAATTGTTTTTTGCCCGCGGTCGTGGGTACGGACGAAGTTAAATTCTTGTTGGTGCAGCAGACGCGCGCGCCCGCGAGCGGTGCATTGTGGGGGCCGGCCGAGCGCGGCTGAGTGGAGAGCCGAAAGCTCCGCGGGGGCGGCGGCGGCGACGACGTCGGGGAAGCGAATGGAAATGTCTGGCGCTCGCCTCAATTAGCTGCGTTTTGTTCTCATTGAAAAACGAGCGGAGTGCTTTTAATTGTTTCTGCCACAGCTCATTGCACCGCGCGCGGTGAGCACCGCCGCCTCCGCCGCGGCTCCCTCGCTCGGTATCCATCACGAGAGGGGCGAGCGGGGCCGGTGCCTCCGACCTGCGCCGTTGATGACGTTTGCCGTGAGGTTCACGGGGATCGCTGCCGTGTGTCCGGCGTGCGTAGAGAAGGCCAGTGTACCCTCGAGATTTGCGTGGTTGGCTACGTACGGTGCGAAAGAAGTTCAACACATACATACTGGTGACCTTGGCCAAGCCGCGGTGACGTGTGTCGCCCCGGGGTCGCGGCTCAACGCAGACGGCGCGGAGAGGGGGGGGAGAGGGAGAGGTACGAGATGCAATCGGCGCTCGGGGCCGCCTCCCGCGTCTGTCACCGCCTTCACGTAGTCGCGACCGACGCCGCCGCCCCCCACTTCACCCCGGGGGTTCCGAGCGTCACTCAGACTGGCGCTGGTCTGTTCCCTAATAATGGTACAGGGTACAGGCGCAGCACTGCAATGTCCTGCTCGCGCCACTGCTGCCGGAAGGGCCTCTAATCGAGGGCGCTCTCGAGAGCCCTTCTCGAGGGCATTTGGCCTACTCTTTCCACGCTGGCCAGGCGTCTTGGAAAGTTTGAGTACGCACACTTTAACCCCCACCCCACGCGACCAGCTGAGCATCATAGTCACGTGCTTTATTTACCCAGGAAAGGCTTCCTTTTTGTTTGAGGAGGGCCCTGCTGCTGTGGGATATTCGCCATACGCCACTCGTGATGTGCGGGAGGAAGCCAAGAGTGCCACCCACGCTCGTGACACTTCGACTGCCGTCTCCCGGTCGCCGTATAGCCCCAAACCTACAACACCTGGCACTCCCGAGCAGTCCTCCGTCGACATCCGAACGAGGCGTGGCTCCGAGTTGACAAGTCCGGGCTCACTCGGGGTCATTCTTTCGTCGGCGTTCAACGCGAGGCTTCCCGCCGTCGAAGGACGCCGTCCACCCGAGACATCTTCGCCCACTTGACCTTTGTCGCAAGAACGGAGGACGGTCACCGCACCCGACTCCTGTCCACCCGTGTGGACATCGGTTCTCGGGTGGCCGTCCGAGCCACGGTGGCACCGTCGGAGGCGGCCGTCTTCAGCCGCCCATGGCTCCGTCACATCCATAGCGACTCGGTCGTGACCCTGCAGGGAAGGCCTTTCCACAGTGCGGTGGAACGACGCGGACGCTCTTGGTTGGCGCGACCGAGGGCCTCTGTCGCCGACGGCGCGCATTTCTGACGGTGGTGGTGATGATCACCACGACGGTCATTGTGAAACGCTCGCCCCGCGTGTGACCACGTTTCAGGTGTTACTAAAACGATCTGCGAGTGAACTTCTCCAATTATATGCTCCTAAAGTAGTGTGCTTTTGGAATCCGATTGTTTAAGATGGCTTTTTTCCCTTTGGAACTCCTGCAGGAAGCAGTGATCATCACCCCATATTAAACTACTATTTAAACTAAACTAAACTTTTTTTTTTATTTTACCAGGTAAGGCCTATTAAGCTTTAAAGCCCTTTTTCACAGATGTCCAGTCGGGGTGGGTCAGAACGTAACAACAACAAAATACAAAAACACGATTGGAGTGCAAAGTATAGGGAAGGTGAACAAATAACTTAAAACATTTTTACAAATAAAGCTAAACTTTTTTTTATCTTACCAGGTAAAACCCACTGAGATATTAGCTTATGTTTCAGAAGCCACCTGGTCATAAAAGATAGTGGCTTATCGTGTGGAAATTTCTCAGAACCAAAGACTCTAAACGCATGTTTTTAAATGTGGAGGGAAAAACCGGAGAAAAATCCACGCAAATATGGGGAGAATATGCAAACTCCAATTATACACGCGTCAGGGTCAGGATTGAACTCACGACCTCCTGTATACCAGGTGAGGTAGTACCCTCACCACCACGGCGCCCCTAAGAACGGCTGGTGGAAGTTGATACCACATAACTACTTGTGAGGTCCTTTCAAGCCACGATCGATTCCATGTTGGGCGATAATGTCACATGCTCGCTCGCCCTGCTGCAGCGGTGTTTGTCGAGTGCCAATCAAACCGAGATTTGTGTCGGTCATCAGAACTTGAATTTGCCGAATAAAGCAAAAAGTCGGATCTAATATGACGGCAATCGGTGGCTGGGCTGAGACCCACGCTTTAAATGTCAACTTGGAAACGGCTTCGGGCCTAGGAGCTGAACCTCCCTTCAGAGAGCAGTCAGAGCTACCGTTGGCATTTTTCTGGTCAATATAAGTTTTAAATTAATCGCATCTCCAAATGGATTAATCTGTTTTATTCCACTGACTCCGGAGTGTTTGGTACAACACATCTTTAGTACAGAGAGTAATAGAACCCAATCCCAAATAGCTCTTGTGTTGTGGGCACCAGGGTCCCTCTGGCTCCCTTACGCTAGTTCGAGTCCTACATACGGTTATTAAAAACACACACTGGAGGCAAACATTACCATTAGAACTCGAGTGTTACCATCCCCGTATACGTGTTACATCGAGTGCTATAGCGGTGGGGTTGTCCCCATTACTTCACACGATTTTTGTTTTATCTCGCTGCCATGTGTGTAGTTACAAGATAAGAGCCGGTGTTTGCTTCCCGGCTTTCTATGGAGATGCGGCCGTCGCTGTGCGTGGCTGTCGAGAGAAGGCTTCTCAGCAGAGCTAGCGAGCGTGACCCAGCGCTTCGGCGGTGGGGTTGGAGGATCACACAGAGATGAGCGCGTGTGTGTAAGTGAGAGAGAGTAGGGAGGCTCCCGCTTGACTGGCTGCAGCAGTGGGATACGCGTTGAGCAATTGTCAAAAACTTGGAATGCACTTTCGTGGTGGACTTGTGGGGACAATAAAAACGTGGTCTGCCTCCTTGCATCTATGTTAAATAAAGCTTTGGTCCATCAGTCTCGGAGTTGGGGAATCGATGTTTTTCTATAAGCAATTGGTTCAGCAGAAAAACTTGGACCGGGATTGAGATTGTGGTTTTTTCCCTCTCACATGCCTGACTGCTGAAAAGTGCGCAAATTGTGCGTGGATAAATAATGCTTGAGGGGTTTGCACCGAGCGACTGTAAGAAGTGCACGCACTTTAGAGATCAGACGCAAGTTGGAGCCGTCATAACGAATTAACAAATTTAAGTGGGCTTGGGCAGGACGCGTCATTAGAAGGGACGGTGAAGGCTCAGGGTCGAGGCGATCAAAGGAGTGGCGTCCAAAGGAGGGAACACGCCTGAGGGCCGTGATCGGCCGCCCCGGAGATGGAGGAATAACTTCAGCTCGCGTGCAGGCGCCGGATGGATTGTTAAATCGTGGCACCGTGAGAGCTGGCGAGGGCTTTGAGAGACCTTCACCCAGCAGGGCATAGAGCGTGGCTGATGACGACGGTGGCTGCCGATGAGACTTAAAATAAAAACCCTCGAATCAGAGGCCGGGTGACGGCGTGCCGACATTTCGCCACCAGCGCTGGGTCGAAATCCGGGGGTCGTCTCGTTAAGACGCGAATCTGGCCTCAAGTTCCGTACACGTGGACAGTTCGGCGGCGGGGTGAGATTCATGGCTTCAGTCTTCAGCTCAGCGTCCACCGGGATGCAGGGGAGGGGGGGTTGGGGGTGGTTGGGAGGGGAGGTTGGGAGGAGGGGGGTTCCCCGAGCCAGGGAGGCGAGACCCCGCACAGGATATGCGTGAGGCCAGCGCCCAGGTACACGAGCGGAGCGTCATTAGCCTGCTACCTGCAATTAAGCCGCTGTTGCCTCAACAAAGGAGCCGCCTGCTGGTCTGCCCCCTCCCTGCCCCCCCCCATGTCCCCCACTCCCCACTGCTCAAACATGGAGCTCAGGGGAGAGGAGGCACGTGCTCGTGGGATTATATTTCGGATGTCGGACATGAGAGCGCGTCACTGTGAGGGGTGGGAGTCAAACGGAGGCACGAGCGGCTCCGACAGCGGCGCGCTGGCCTCGCATGTGAAGACATTTACAATTAATGTCACCACGCCGCGATCCGCTGTCTCCTAAAGTGGCAGAGGAATTTCTCGTTTTGTGTGTGTGCGTGTGTCCGTGGCTTAGGGCCAAAGACGTCCCTTTAACCCCAGTCCCCCCCGCCGCCGCCGCTTTAGCCGTGCAGCTCAAAAACCAACAACAACATTGCAGCCGTGAAGCCACGCGCGGGATAGGCGCTGCGTAATTGAAAAATACAAGTCTTGTAATTAGGTCGTCACCGCGGGTCGCACGGGCGCTTTCTGAGCTGCTGCTGCTCCTGCTGGCGACACCTGGGCCCCGGGCCGCACGGCCCCCATCCCAGAGATCTCAGAGGTGATCTCTGCACCCAGGAATGCCAAACGCGGCGCAAACGTCAAAGGCGGAGGAGACTGGCGGCTGGGGTGGTGGAGCTGGTGGAGACGTGGCGGGGGGTGGGAGTAGATCATTCGGGGGAGTGGTTCCACGGTACGTGGCCTCCAAAGCGGCTGTGGGGACGCAGCGCGGTCCAACCCGGCCTCGAGCCGAGCAGACACGGGGGTGGGTGGGTGGGGGGGAGGCAGAGAGGCTCTCGTCGCGACGTCTGCGCGGGCCCCTGCGTGGCGCCAGTCGAGTCGTTGGGCGTCGCCGCGGTTTCGCTGCCGTCCCTGCCCACCACGCAAATCGCCTCCGACGACAGTGGCGGCCACCCCGCCGCGCTCGCTCTGCCCGAGCCGCGTGACACTTTGAGAGGCGCGGCTGTGAGCGCCCGAGCACTGTGGTCGTTGTTGGTGTTATTATTGTTATTATTATTTAACCGGCGTGTGTACTGCCGTCAGCAGCCGCTCACCGTGAGCGCGACGCGGTCATTATTTCCATAACACTTTGATTGAGAGTCGCCGCCCGTCGATGGAGATGTGCTGCGTGCAACGGGAAGGAGGGAGGCCCGGCATGGATGATGTCACGAGGTGTTTACCGAGCGGGCGGGGGGGGGCACTGCTTTTAGGAGTCGTAAAAAACAAGCGCACTCAAAAGTTAGCTTTCGTCATATTGGAATAGAAAGTAGAGTCTTTAAATGTTTTTTTTACGAGCGAGATGTTTGCGCGATCCGTCGCTTCGCCTCGGAGAGAAGAAATGCGTTCCCGTGTGAAGAACACCACGAGGTTGTCTTCAACGGTGATCTATCGCGTCGCCGCGTGAGATGAACTTTGCGACCCTGGACACGGAACGAGACCCCAGCACGTGCTTCGGTTGCACGGCTCTGAGAAGAAAACAGGACAACGACAAAGATCCCCCGTGTAGCCTTAACAGACGTTTGAGTGCGAATCATGTTCGCGAATTGCACCTATGAAGGCTTGCACGGTACACGAGGGGGTGAGTGGCCAGCACCACGCCCGACCGCTTTTGTCTCCCCAGTGGCGATGCTTACACACCGCACTAGCTACCTCGGGGAGGAGGACCAGGACCGGTAAAGATAACCGTCACTGGTGTTGGCTATGAGCGGCAATCGGACTCTGGTCGCCGGGTTCGTAGCGCAGCGCGCTAACCACTACACTACCCTTCCCCATTGAGAGGAAAACACACAGAGGTACTGGGGTGAGGTTTCGGGGAATGTCCGTTGTTCCCTACAGAGTGTATTATTTGTGCCCGAGCACGACTGGCCGTTGCAGCGTCGCGTGAGAGATGTACAGCACGCAGCTCTTGGTCGCGACACCTGCACTGCATTCCAGACGAGATTTCGAAATTCGAGTGTAACAGCAGCAACAACAGACTTTGTCGTCGTCTCGCTAGTCACGTCACCGAAGACAAGTTAGCGTGACAATGCAATGGCATCGGCGTTGTCCGTGAATGTTTGGCGGTAAGAGGAGCGGTGACGCGGTGCTTAGCGAGCTGGAACTGCGGCAAATATCAGGAACCGGTCCTGTGCTGACCGCCTGGTGCGGTGTGTACGCATCCGCATTGGGGAGACGAAGGCGGCCGTGCGTGGTTTCTGGCAACCTATCCCCAACGGTCTGTTCACCGCAACATTTATTTTCTTTCATTGACAAATCTCGCGAGCTCCATTTGGATGGGCCGGGTCACTCGCCGGTCGTGGTGGTGTGCCCCCCCCCCCCCCTCGTGTGCCACGGTGCCGGCAGCCTTCATCGGTGCTGCGGCTCGCTCACAGCCCCCGCTCCTACAGTCTGCTAAGGCTACACGGGCCACCTTTGTCTTTTGCACAAGGCAAGTCCGGTACGAGGTAAGATCTCTGTTGAAGGCGTATTCGAGTCATTAGTTTGAGGTGCGTCTCCATGGGTCACCGTGTAATTTGACTGCGCGGTTGGGGGTAATGCTGTGTTTATGGAGCCACAGATATTGGGTGGTGGGGGGGGGGGTGTAATTTGTGCTGTGGAGACGCCGCGAGCAGCACGTGTCCCTCTGTGTCTCTCTCGGCAACGGCAAGGACGTCACCTGCCACCACCACCGTCACATCCCTGGCGGACACAGCAGCAGCAGCAGCAAGCAGCACCCGGCGCAGCCGCTGCTGTAGATGCCACCGTGAGGATAATTCTCTCATGGAAAAAAAACATACAAACCAGAAAAACACAATTACCGGGGACAGCAGCAATTGCGCGTGATGGGCGAGTACAATGGGGGGGGGGGGGGGGGTGAGAGAGGGAGTGCCGTGACGGGGCGCTCTGACTCACGGCCCTAATGGCTGGGAGGGGGCGTGGGGGGGGGCTGTCGTTATAGCTGCTGACAGGCGGTAATTTAGTTGACGAGGGCCCTGGCGACACGGGGTTCCTCCTCTTTACCCCCCACCCCGCCACCAACCTCGCCACCCCCGCCGGGGGGCGGCAGCGTTCCCGAGGGGGTCCACCCTTCCATTACCCCCCCTCCCCGCACACGTTGTTACCTGCGTGAGTAGAAATCCGTGGAAGCGTTTGCACTTTTGATAGCTCATCACGTGAGGAATTGGTCACTCGGGACACTTTTTGGCGTTCGTCTTTAATGTTTTGGGTTTTCATAAAGGAGTCACGTGTTATGCGAACAAAGTGCAACCTGCGGTGTCTGAGGACGACCGACGCGGAGATGGAGCGATGAGGTGGGACGACGCGCTGGAGATGGCGATGGCGTGAGGAGGCTTTCATCCAGCAGCGGATAGAGCGCGTCCCATGATAAAGATGATAATCTGTGTTTGCATTGCCATGTGGTAACGTGCGCGTCTGTGACCCGGGACCTTGCAGGCGGGGGTTGGTGGATCACGGGGTGATGTGTGCGATTCCCCTGGGCTGCGAGGCGACCAGAAAATGGCTGTGCAGTACGCGGGGTTCGCGAACCCATCTGTGCGGACCTGTGTATACATGGTGTGCTTTATCGAGCTCAGGGAGTGAACGTGTTCGAGAGGGCATACATCGTGGAGATGGAGCGATGAAACTGGCTTGGGTGCAGATGTCAGATGGATTGCTATACAACGCAGCAGTGGACTGATCATGGCTTATGGTGATCACTCTGGTTTCTTCCTTTGCACGTGAAGCGAAACTACCCCTTAACAAGGAAATTGCCAAACATCCCAATACATGACCCTCCTGAAAGGAGTCTTGAGACTCGGCGAGGCTTCCCTGCATGGGATAACGACGTCAGTATTTGCATTGCACTGCGCCCCCACTCACCCGCAAATTCACCCACTCGCCCACATATTCACCCACTCACCCACACACTCACTCACCCACACACTCACCCACACACTCACTCACCCACACACTCACCCACACACTCACCACACTGGGTGTAAATCTGAAGAGCTCCTGGGCTCAGAGGAAGCGAAGTCGAGATGTTGCAGGGGACCGTGGGTAAGGGGGGTGGGGGCAGGTGGGGTGCAGGTGGGGGGGGCGGAACCCGTCTCGGACAGGGGGTAGAGCAGAGGACGCGTGCTTCTCGCCATCCCCCAGTTGTCTCGGGCTAATTTCAACCACGGTTCGTTCAGCGCGAGTTTTGAGGCTGATCTCTTAATCACGTCTAATTTCACTTCATCTCTCGTCACGCGAATGCAGGTTTCGAGATGTCCACATTTCCTCCCGCTCGTCCGACTCCCCCCTCCCCTCCGCCAGCGTCTGTCGGCCGCGCGTCTGCTGAGTCAGGGGATGTCCTGGGACTCGCCGCGAGAACGGCGATGTGGCTTGTGCTTTGGCGCGCGCCGGAAGAAGGGACCCGCGCTCTTTTAAAAATAAAATATCGCAAGCGGCCGCGCTTATAACTCACCGGGGGTAATGGTCCTGCATTGCCTTTTATGCCCCTATATGCCCTTAATTACACCCTCCAGTGCCGTCATTGAATCGGCCCGTAATTTTCTCTTTTTGTTCGCGGCAGCGGAGAGAGCGGGGAGAGCGGCCCACGCCGATTTATGCCCCCGCGCCGCGCGCGAACCCTGCGCGCGCGACGCGGATCTCCCCCCCCCCACCCCGCCCGCCCCACGGAGCAAAGCGTCCCGTTACTAAAAAATAAAAAAAAATCCCCACAGTTAATTCGGAGCCGGGGAAATAATTGGTAAAATATTGCGTGGGGGAAGGAATGAGGTGGAGTGTGAATGTGCATACATCACTAATATACACTGCCAGGCCTAATCACCGTGCTGTTGGCCGACTCGGGCAACAAATCAACTGCCTTTAAATGCACCCGCGTACTTTTCCATATATAATCTGGCACATGGTTGCTGCAGATAAGCCCACGGAACCAATTGGGCGTTTGATAGATTGAAAATGGGTTTGCGCTCGAGCGCGGAGGAGCTGCGCGTGAAACCCGGGGTGGGGGCGGGTTGGAGGGGGGCTGCGTGTCGCCCCCCCCCCTTCCACCACCCCTCCCGCTCCTCTTCCCCGCCGCGTCCTGCCCGGGAAAGAACTCCAATGTTCGTGGGGAACCGGGCCTCCCTTTGCCACAAATGCAGTTGTTGCCTCTCATTGGGATTTCATCGCATTGTTGTCTGCGCGCGTGTGTGTTTGTTGTATGGCCTCGAAGTGCACCTAGCCTGGCACGATCGCCGTGATGACGTCACCGCCGCCGTGCTGACGTCACCGCCACTTAGAGCAGTGGATAGACATTGGCTCATGATGATGATGGTGACTATGCGTGTGAGAGACTGAGCGTCTTACGAGGAAGAATTGCGCTCGCTGCGGCTCAGCAGTAATTGTAGGACACGGAGACGAGGGGACACGACCTAACGTTGGGTCTGGGGGGCACGGCACATCCACAGCCAAGAGTGTGACGAGGTAAGAGAGCAGACGGTGTCGGGCACCCGCACGATCTGGCTTCAGGAAGGGAGCGATGGCGAGTTGTGGCGATATCAACGGCATTGTCTCTGATGACCCCTTGACCTTAAACTTGAGCACCTTCTCAGCCACCCCGAGGAGCCGCTTCTGAATGGCGGGTACTAGGAGGGGCACTGTTGTTCATTCTGGAGAGGGCTGGGAGTTTCAAGTTTCATTTATTAGGTATAGCCCTGTGAGCCATGCGGCTCTTGAGTCGGGTGCAACCGCAACAAACAAAATATGAACAGAGAACATCTTAAAGTGACTACGCGCAACAGAAACATCCTGGATAAACCAGCAAATCTTCCAGAAAAAAACCCACCGTATTACAACGCTGTGTGCAAAAATCCCAGTGTGATGCAAGTCAAACAATAACAACCATAAGACAATTTAGATTAAAGTTATCAGGCCAATTCCGCACTTCCGCAAGAAACATCGCTTAACCATATGTTTTCGAAATCACCAAAACAAAGCTATAAAATACAATGTAACAACAATAATCATAGGAACTTTGATTCAAATGTAACAATAAACGATATACATAACATGTACGACCAAACTTGCAGCCCCACACTCCCCCTTAGTTTCGACATTGCCCAGGCCGTGTGGAGAGTCACACGGCCTGAGTGGTAGTAGTCATCATGTGTGCCGAGCTGGTTGCATTTAACCATTCGGCAAGGTGGCGAGCGGGACTCGCACCGAACCTCGCTGGCTGTTTACGCCGCGTCCATGGGGCAGCAGAGGGCGCCGCTCTTTGACAGAACTCGGTGAGCAGATGCCGGGATCGAACCTTCTCGACTCAGGGACACGAGGCGACCGGGCCACCTTTCAAATATCGCGACACAGCTGTACACCCCCCCCCCCCCCTGCCCGTACTCACCTCGATGGCCTGAACCCCGAACTCTTAACTCCGCGCGTGGGTATGTCCATGCTTGCCTATGTATATTTCAATGCATGAGTGTGTGTGTATGTATGCATGAGTACGCGTGTATGTTTGAGTGTGTGTGTATGTGTAGAGAAGTTCCGACGGACGTACTCGTAGACGGCGGTAAGTTAAGGGCTTTCGCCAGGGTTTATTAAAGCTGTTACAATATTACACAGCAGGGTACACATCTTCCAGGGGCTAGGGGTCCTACTCTGAGTGCGGGTCCCTGCCGGCTAGCTCCAGTCTCTCTCTCTCGTGTCGGATCGTGGACTCTGCCGACTCCACCGACTGGAGAGAGAAGCACCTCTACGGCTACCACCGGCTTCTCCCCAGACTCCCTATTCGATCCCTCTCTCTACCCCTGGTTCCCTCTTCACCCTGCTTACAGTGACCCCGCTTACGTCACGGGGTATCCCTTAAGTACCTTAGGAGACGTGACGTCATCGCAATTAACGGCACACCTGACGTCACGTCCCCATTTTACTTCTCTACATATGTATGCATGAGTACGCGTGTATGTTTGAGTGTGTGTAAGTATGCATGAGTGCGCGTGTGTGTATGTGTATGTATGAGTACGCGTGTATGTGTATGCATGAGTATGTTTGTATTAGTATACATGAGTGTGTATGTACGTGTGCATTAGCATGTTTATACGTACAGTGAGGGAAAAAAGTATTTGATCCCCTGCTGATTTTGTACGTTTGCCCACTGACAAAGAAATGATCAGTCTATAATTTTAATGGTAGGTTTATTTGAACAGTGAGAGACAGAATAACAACAACAAAATTCAGAAAAACGCATGTCAAAATTTGTATAAATTGATTTGCATTTTAATGAGGGAAATAAGTATTTGACCCCTCTGCAAAACATGACTTAGTACTTGGTGGCAAAACCCTTGTTGGCAATCACAGAGGTCAGACGTTTCTTGTAGTTCGCCACCAGGTTTGCACACATCTCAGGAGGGATTTTGTCCCACTCCTCTTTGCTGATCTTCTCCAAGTCATTCTTCTTGAGCCACTCCTTTGTTGCCTTGGCCGTGTGTTTTGGGTCATTGTCATGCTGGAATACCCATCCACGACCCATTTTCAATGCCCTGGCTGAGGGAAGGAGGTTCTCACCCAAGATCTGACGATACATGGCCCTGTCCATCGTCCCTTTGATGCGGTGAAGTTGTCCTGTCCCCTTAGCAGAAAAACACCCCCAAAGCATAATGTTTCCACCTCCATGTTTGACGGTGGGGATGGTGTTCTTGGGGTCATAGGCAGCATTCCTCCTCCTCCAAACACGGCGAGTTGAGTTGATGCCAAAGAGCTCCATTTTGGTCTCATCTGACCACAACACTTTCACCCAGTTGTCCTCTGAATCATTCAGATGTTCATTGGCAAACTTCAAACGGGCATGTATATGTGCTTTCTTGAGCAGGGGGACCTTGCGGGCGCTGCAGGATTTCAGTCCTTCACGGCGTAGTGTGTTACCAACTGTTTTCTTGGTGACTATGGCCCCAGCTGCCTTGAGATCATTGACAAGATCCTCCCGTGTAGTTCTGGGCCGATTCCTCACCGTTCTCATGATCATTGCAACTCCACGAGGTGAGATCTTGCATGGAGCCCCAGGCCGAGGGAGATTGACAGTTCTTTTGTGTTTCTTCCATTTGGGAATAATCGCACCAACTGTTGTCACCTTCTCACCAAGCTGCTTGGCGATGGTCTTGTAGCCCATTCCAGCCTTGTGTAGGTCTACAATCTTGTCCCTGACATCCTTGGAGAGCTCTTTGGTCTTGACCATGGTGGAGAATTTGGAATCTGATTGATTGCTTCTGTGAACAGGTGTCTTTTATACAGGTAACAAGCTGAGATTAGGAGCACTCCCTTTAAGAGTGTGCTCCTAAGCTCAGTTCGTTAGCTGTATAAAAGACACCTGGGAGCCATAAATCTTTCTGATTGAGAGGGGGTCAAATACTTATTTCCCTCATTAAAATGCAAATAAATGTATAACATTTTTGACATGCGTTTTTCTGGATTTTGTTGTTGTTATTCTGTCTCTCACTGTTCAAATAAACCTAACATTAAAATTATAGACTGATCATTTATTTGTCAGTGGGCAAACGTACAAAATCAGCAGGGGATCAAATACTTTTTTTCCCTTACTGTATGAGTATGCATGATTATATGAGTATGTTGCAATCATGAAGTGGGGAGCGGTGGCGCAATGGTTTGTGCACAGAGTTACGAACCCAAGGACTTGAATTCGATTCCGGCCACTGCTAGTGGCGAGTGATATCTGAATCGGTCCTTGGTCCGAGTGATATGTCAACCGGTCCTGAGTTATCACACAGGGTGGACTCAGCCTTGAACGAGTGCCTGGTGTGGTTCATAAGCATCGCCACTGGGGAGACAAATGCGGCCGGGCGTCGTGTTGTAGACGACGCCGTTCGCGTCGTGCGCCGTGCAACTCTCAATAGGCGCTTCGGGAACAGGAACTCCCCCCCCCCCCCACACAGCCTATGTCGGCGATTCGGGAGATCTTTGCCTCTTGTTGTTGTTGTTGTCCGTGCGGTGATCCCTCTCGGCCAGTGGAGGGCGGTCTGCTGCCGACGCTCACTTCAGCACCACGGAGAGGGGCCGAGCCCCTCCCCCCCCCCGAGTGGGGCGTGGACCCCACCGCCGCAGCAGCTGCACCCACCCACGCGCCTTTTGGAAAATAAAAATAAAAGAAATCCGCGGTAGCTCCAAGTTCCTCGAACGAGTTTAGTTTGATCCCTGGGAGAGTTGGACCGTCGCGGTTCGGTGATGCGACTTTGTCTCCTCTCCAGCGTTCTAAACACAGACAGCCGCCAGCGAGGGAAGGCGTTTGTCCTGTGGGTGTCTATCGGAAACGGTTTCAATAACAGCGCATTTAAAAGAATAATAACAACACTATGAGACCTCCTTTACCAGTGGCAAAATAGTTGTACGCCTTTTGGCATCATCTGGTCCCACACCAATGGAGACTAGGCTCTAAGAAAAGCTGTCTCGGGTGTGGACCAATCAACTTCAAGGACAGTACATATCATTATCATCATCAGAGTTGTTTCTTTTTGTTTGCATTTTGACTGCTTGTGTTGTGGTTATTGCAAACATGATGCCTTGTATAAAGGTGTCAGTTTTTGTACCAGTTGAAAGGGTAAAAACCTATTACTATACAATAATAACAACGTTGTTTTACTGCCACGGAAAGGAAAGGACGTTGACGACGTTTCGGCCTACAGGCCTTCAGTGGATTTTGAGGCGACCCGAATTCGATGTCATCGCCAAATGGCATCTAAAAGCACACAGGACCAGGGAGGGCAAACACAACCATCTATAATCGAGTGCTGTAATAGTGCCAAATCATCGATTCGCTGGTTGGGGAAGGGTGGGCGGGGAGTCGAGTAAATCACGGGACGTTTTCAGCAATCATCGGGCGTGTGCAGCGTGCAAGGACTTGACTTGTTATTGACATTAGAATATGGGTGAACAGAGTTGCGGTGACCGCAGTGTTGAGACACCGACTGAGCGCACAATGCGGGGTTACTACTGCTGATGCTGCTGCTTGTTCAAGGTCAATGTCACGATGTCATCCAAAGTCGGTGACTGTACCACCGTCCCTCTCCATCGCCTGTCTCTCTACTGCCTGCTCGTCTCTCCCCTGCCTGTATCTCCCCTGGCTGTCTATACACTCTGTCGTCTCTCCCTGCCTGTCTCTCCCCCGCCTGTCTATACACTCTGTCGTCTCTCCACCGCCCGCCTTCGCTCCCTCCGGCTGCTACTGCTGCTCCAGCTGCTTATGGGGAGATTTGCGCCACGACCGCACGGACAGGGCTCTGGGAAATTGAACTTAATAATTGGGTACGGCTGTCTGTGCTTTATGGAGCGGTTCATTCCCCTGCAGGCGGGTTCCCTGAATGTGTTTCTTATGTGTATTTATATAACGTCGAAGGCAGTATGTTATTTTTATGGCCGCTTTCGCCCGTAGTACGCACCAGGGTAGTTCTCAGAGCGCAGACATAATTTGCAGTAATAATATCCAGTAATTTTTACATTGATTGGCTCCTCCACCAATACCGGACAAGAACATTTTAGCGCACTCCTGGGATCATTTAAAAATTGAGGAATTACTAATTAGACGTCGTAAATTGTAGCTAAATGTTTTATAAATAATAATTATGTTTTCAAAAGGTGCTCCGTGTGTGCGCCGCGCAAAGCAGCGGTTTCCGCCCGTTGTGATTTTAGCTTCGTAACACACACACACAACCGATGCACGTTCTGACCGCGTGCTACTTGTCGAACGATCGCGAGTTTTATTGTTCTTCAGTTAACAATGCCTGACGTGTACGTATCGTGAACTTCCTTCGCGCCGTACGTAGCCAACCGTGCTAGAGACGCCCCTCGCAGTCTGAAGGCCCGCCCATTCGTTCCCTGGGCGGAATGAATATGAAGCCATCATCTTCAGCTTCTTTTGACCCGCTACCTTGGTCAGGGTTGAGGTTCTTGGGACTGGTGCCACGCGGAAACACTCAGTGAGACGGACACGGCTCAACGTCCCAACGCAGCGCCGTGCTGAGAATACCATCGTGAGACTCGATCGTGGGTTGTTGTTGTTGGTGGTGGTGGTGAAATATATTTTGCTCGAGTCCTCATGCTAACATAAGTGTCTGGGCGCCGCGGTGGCGAAATGTTAACTACCTCGCCTGGTATACAAGAGGTCGTGGGTTCGATCCCGACCCTGACGCCTGTATATTTGGAATTTGCGTGTCTCTCCCCGTGGTCGCGTGGATTTTTCTCTGGATCCTCCGGTTTTTCCCTTCACATTTAGAAACATGCTTTTAAGAGAATTTAGCTGCTATACATTTCTACATGATAAGCCACTTTGTTGAGCTAACATTTGTGGCCAGGCCGCTTCTGTAAAAAGTGCAATACAGCTCCGTGGGCCTTAACTGCGAAAATAAATAATAAAAGTTAATAGTTTAATTTTAACAGTGCTCATCTCCACGGTGAAAATTCCATATTCCTATGTCCAGGGTAAGTTGTTTTCCCACAATTGCAACTACAATTGATTGCCCACAAAGTGGTGCCCAATTTAGTCCCCTCCCCCGGAGTGATTATAGACTGAGTCTCCTGCACAGCTGTGATGTAGAGATTCATGCGATTGCGGAGACGCTGGGTGTCCCTACCTTGGGAGGCGAGGGGAGGCGAGGTCTCTCATCTACACATCGAGTACATCTGCTGACGTGCTGCTGCTGCTGCTGGTGGTGGGGGGTGGTCGTTGATTGTGGCTGACGCCCTTGAGTAAGAAATATCGAAGGTAGAGCACGCGACTCCGCACTTTCATGTTTAAACCAAAAGCTTTCGCTTTATTAAGGCATGTAATCCGTCTCGCGGCTTCAAACGAACACGCGTTTGCACGTCGTCCCTCGCCGCTGCCCTCTCTCTCCCATTTTTGCGTTACATTTCAATTCCATTCTCCGTGCCAGCCAGCCGCGTGTCTGTCTCTCGTTGCGGTACCCGCCCCGGGGACGACGCGAGCAGTTCGCGCGCATTGCTCAATGACACGAAAACGCGGCACGCCACGAGAGGCCACACCACGCCACACCACGCCACACCACGCCACGAGAGGCCACACCACACCACACCACGCCACGAGAGGCCACGCCACTAGAGGCCACACCACGCCACACCACGCCACCCCACGCCACGAGAGGCCACACCACACCACGCCACGAGAGGCCACGCCACGAGAGGCCACACCACGCCACGAGAGGCCACACCACACCACGCCACGAGAGGCCACACCACGCCACGAGAGGCCACACCACACCACGCCACGAGAGGCCACACCACGCCACACCACGCCACGAGAGGCCACGCCACGAGAGGCCACACCACGCCACGAGAGGCCACACCACGCCACACCACGCCACGAGAGGCCACGCCACGCCACGAGAGGCCACACCACACCACACCACGCCACGAGAGGCCACGCCACGCCACGAGAGGCCACACCACGCCACGAGAGGCCACGCCACCCACACCACACCACGCCACAAGAGGCCACACCACGCCCCGAGAGGCCACGCCACGAGAGGCCACACCACGCCACGAGAGGCCACACCACGCCACGAGAGGCCACGCCACGCTACGAGAGGCCACACCACCCACACCACACCACGCCACGAGAGGCCACACTACGCCACGAGAGGCCACATCACGCCACCGCGCAAGGCGCGGCGCGGCGACTCCTGCCGCGGTGTCTCCGTCGTCGATTGTCCCAGCTCGAGTTGACGACGCACGCGACGCTCCGAGCGACGCACGCTTTTGCAAGGGACTTGGAGAGGAAGAGGGGACGGGTGGATCCGGAGACACAACGCAGCGCAGAGACGTCGTATTGAGAGTCAGTGGGGTGCTGGGCAGGACGCAGCACGGCTGGAATGGGCGAGGCTGACGACGGAATGGCAGCCCGATTTTTAACATCGATTACACTGTGTAACAAATAAAAAAAACTATTTCCTGGGTACTAAGTGTTATTTCCTAATTGCTTATGCCTCAAAAGTATAGAAAACAGCTATTATTCCCCACAAACTTTGCTTTTGTGACCAGAAGAGTGATATTTTGCAATGTACCTATTTTCCAGAACATTCCAGATAGATTTAGTGCTGAGTAAACTTGGAGTAACTTCTATAACATTATAGAACTTTCCAGTAATATAAATAGTAGTATAAATACAGGGGCCTTAAGCCCACCAGTTCAGTTTAGTTCCAGCTGCCTAAGTGGATACATATTTGCATTTTTCTGAGATGACATAAAGAGGCTGCAAGCATCCGGCAGACGCATTTTGCTGTGTCTGCGGCCAATTTATCAAGACGAGAGCGAAAACTACTTTATGGAAGCATCTGCAAAGATGTGTGAGGCCTACAAGGCATATTTCGGCATGCCTGTCGGGGATCAAACAAACCCTGGGCACCTCATTTCACCAGCGAGCAATGCAAAAAAACTGTGGAAGGTAAGATGGACAATTGTTGCTCGGAATTTTATGTTATAAAATTCGTAACAATTTGTTTAATTGTGAAAGTAAAAAAAAAAAATTGACAATTTTCAATGTTATTGAAAAAATATAATTTATGAAAAATGTTACGAGAATCTGTTATACATTAGTTATGGGTGAAATACATATTTTGTAGGATGGTACAGAGGGGAAAAGAGAACCATGAAGTTCGCTATCCTAAACATTTGGCGGGAACCCACTGACCACTCAAGCAACTGCTACTTCTGCATAGTGGACCCTTCAAAACGTAGGACTGTCATGAATGCACCTGCTATCACGAATCCGGGCCTTCCTTCATCCATCGCCCCGGTGCCACACTGCCATGAGCTCCCCGTACCCACTCCTCCGGGGAGAGAGCAGCCGTCTTTAGAAGAGAGCAGCAAGTCAGAGAGCAAGGAAGACGTTGTAGATCCAGATGACAATTTCAGAGGTGGAGCTGAGGAGAGAAATCCATACTACCCCAACCAAAAATACCTCAACGACTTGATCAGGGATCTTGGTCTCACCAAGTCCAATGCCGAGCTTTTGACGTCTAGGCTCAAGCAGTGGAACTTGTTGGATGAAAGTGTGCAAGTCGCAGATCAGAGGAAGCGTCACCAACCTTTTTGCAGCTTCTTGACCCGTCAAGATGGGCTCTGCTTCTGCGACAATGACCAGTCTGTTCGAGACAATCGAAATCGCCTGTAACCAGAATGAGTGGCGCCTCTTCATTGACAGCTCAACCAGGAGCCTCAAAGCCGTGCTGCTCCATAATGGTAACAAGTACCCGTCTCTTCCCCTGGCTCACTCGGTGCACCTCAAAGAGGATTACAACAGCATCAAGACCTTGCTGGACGCCTTGAAGTATGATGAATATGGCTGGGAGGTCATCGGAGACTTCAAAATGATGGCATTCCTGATGGGACTTCAAGGCGGTTTTACCAAGTTTCCCTGCTATCTTTGTCTTTGGGACAGCAGGGACACCAAGGCGAACTACCACAGGTGGGACTGGCCACAGCGGACCGAGTTCTCTGTGGGGAGGAACAACATCAAGTGGGAGCCACTGGTGGACCCCCAGAAAGTGCTGATGCCACCACTGCACATCAAATTGGGCCTTATGAAAAATTTGTCAGAGATGTAGATGAGGAGTTTGGCAGCCTTCAAGTACCTTCAAGACTTCTTCCCTAAGCTGTCTGAGGCAAAGGTCAAAGCCGGTGTCGTCGTCGGACCACAGATAAAGAAGATCCTGGAGTGCAATTAATTCCCGAAGAAGCTCACTAGTAAGGAGAATGCGGCTTGAAACAGCTTTGTCGCAGTGGTTCGTGGCCTCCTGGGCAATTATAATGTCGAAAACTGTGGAGCTAGTTGAGACTGATGAAGAACTACGGCACAATGGGCTGTAGGATGTCCCTCAAAGTCCATATCCTTGATGCTCAACTTGATAAATTAAAGGAGAACATCGCAGCGTACTCGAAGGAGCAAGGCGAGCGCTTCCACCAGGATATACTGGACTTTGAACGCCGCTACCAAGGACAGTTTTACGAGAACATGATGGGAGACTACATTTGGGGGCTGATTCGTGAAAGTGATTTCTAGTATAATCGTAAATCTCCAAAAACTACTCGCTTCGAAATCTTTTGTAGTAATTTTTGTATTACTTCAGTATAAATACATGTTAATTTTGATTAATGTTGTTTTTTCTGACTTTATATGAACAAAAAGACACAAATTCGCCCGTTTTCTCATTGAAAATAGGTACATTTCAAAATATCAATGTCCTGGTCACAAAAGCAACGTTTGTGGGGAATAATAGCTATTTTCTATACTTTTGAGGCATACGCAATGAGGAAATAATACTTAGTACCCATGAACAGAAGTTGTGTTACACAGTGTTATTTTTAGGAGAGTTGGCCAGGTGGCTCAGAGGTTACGTCACTGAGCTGGCACCGCGGGCATCCTGGGTGTGAATTTGAGGAAGCCGCCTGATGGAACCGCGTTCTCGGATCGGGTCGGTTGATGGTCTCAGCCCGGTTCACAAATATTTCACGCAACAACAAAAAAAAATCATTGCGTAATTTGGTGGTGTGTTTAATTTTGGCTGATTTACAGATTTTATCATTTCAAAAAATATATATCGGGTGACTGTAGCAGGGCAGAAGCGAGATCAGAGGTCATTGGAAGCGACTCAATGAGGACTTCTGTGATCTCTATATTCGTGGGCCGTTCTCTCACGCGCAGGGAGTGCCACTGGTTCGCGAGATTTCCAAATAGAATATTCGTCTCCTGACGTCACACCGATGGCATAACTCGGATACAATTAGCAGGGTCAAAGTTAAATAGTTATAATGGGTTGATTTTAGTCAACCCGATTAAAACGCTCACGACGCATGCATCGAGTGGTTTACACCCACGCAGCGCACGCGCACGAATCGCCCAGCACCAACCAGGACGCGCCTGCACGAGACGCATCGCGTCAATTATGGGGGGGGGGGGATAATTGAGGCTCGAAACTGGTACAACGGTGTTGGAGTGCGCAAGCGAAGGCGGCTGGGGCGGGAGACCGAACCCGGTCTCTCGCTCGGCTGCCCCATCTACCCCCACCCCCCTCTTGTTCAATTATTAATAGTCTCGCCGGGCAAAGTGGAGCATGGGGGGTGCAGGGGGTGTGGGGCGGCGGCGGGGGGGCTCCCGAAGGGGCTGTTTGTGACTCGGGCTCTCGACATTGGCTGAATCGTGCAGTCAGCGTGTGGCTCCCATGGGAGTCGGTGACCTATTTATAAAGCAACACGCAGGGATCAAACGACATAAATAATCAGCGGGGTGAAGTGGCTTTCTTATTTCACTCGGGGTAGCGACTACGCTTATATTTATATTTGTTGTTGAATTTTTAAGGATTTTTTAAAATGATTTAAATGATTTTCTATCTGTTACAAATTGTTTATGGTTAAAAAACAATTCCGCGCTATAGAAAACAATTCTGGGAAAATCGTTCCAATTATTTCTTGTAAAATTATTTGAATTTATAACGATCATTATTACGACTTCGACTGTTTGCGCTCAGTTTTTATCTTACAATTCATTTTTTTTCCTTTCGGTGGCACCGCCATTGCTCCGTTACCCATGCGTGTGGCTCGCGCTCCGGGAGCCGCGCGGCTCGGAGCCGCCACAGCCGCGCCCCGGACCGAGTCCCCGGGGCAGCAGCGCCAGGCGTGCCCCGCACGTGAGCGGCTGTCGAGCATCCACACGAACTCCACCACTCCTGAACCGATCTCCTACGACACTCACCACACAGCTCACCAACACCGCTGCTAAACTCACCGCGAGGCTCACCAACACCAATGTCCATATCTATGTCGTTCTGGGGTAAGATTGGCAACGGATACTTTTAAGATTGCGTTTTTATTTAATCAAAAACTGGAACGCGGCCCTGCTCACAGCTTAATTAGCGCGTGTGCGTTAGAGCATCGCCGTTAGAGCGCGGCAGCGTGGGCGTTGGAGCGATCGCGCGCGCGACTAACGCCCGTGCATAATGCCGCGCGCACGTTTCTATCTCTGGCCTAATCCCTCCACCCACCACCGCTCTCCGCCCCCCCCCCCCCAACAGAAATGAAGGCTGCCTTAATGGACTGGCATGTCTGGCTTGTCAGCGTGTTCTTTATTGAGCCCCTGTCCCGGCGCCTTAGACTTAGCGGGAAGGTCTGTGTCGAGAGGAAGGGGGGCGAGCAGAGGGAAGAAACAAATGCAGGCGAGATGAAAGGCTCACGGATAAATTCTCTCTTCAAGCCCACACGATGCAGATCCATTATTGAGCTGATCCTCCCAGAGGGGACGGCTGGGCCCCGCGAGTTCCCCGCATTCCTTCGGCTCAAACCCTCGCTCGTGAATAGCGATGCGTGCGCGCTGCGGCACGGTGTCTGTCACGCTCAGCGCACGTGCACGCCGTGACTCCGCCGTGACTCTGCGACGTGGTCAGTGCCGCCGCGTCTCTCACCGGCATCAAGCGGCGGTGGAATTGGCCGCGAGCGGCTGGAGCCGCGATCACGAAATCGTCGCCCGCCCGTGTGGCGGGGACTGCAGCGCGGCGCGCCCGTCGCTCGGCAGCTGACGCCTAATCCCGCCGCTTTGCGGGAGGCCCTGTTGACGCCTCAAATTAAATTGAAGCTTTTCAGGAGTTTGCGTCGAGCACTGAGGGCTTGGCACTGTGTGTGTGTTGCCACGCAGAGGGTGCGCGTGTCGTTCTGCGGTTAGGCGTGCGTGCTTTTCATTAATTCACCACCACCATCATTACTATTATTATTAGCAACAGCATCCGCTGCATCATTATCATCATCCGCGGTGCAATCATCAGCAACTACAGCCCGCTGCATCCTTAGCAGCAGCAGAAGCGGTAGTAGAAGCAGCAGTAGCTGCCGCATCATCATCAGCAGCAGCAGGAGCAGCTCTATCAGCATCAGCGGATCGCTCCACCACGCGAGGTTGAGCGAGGCCGGCATCCCAATGGAGCACGGAGCAACACACGCACACGTCCGATCTCGGAGTCCGAGTGGAGTCGAGTCTGGTTAGTACACGACTTGAGTGGGAGACTGTCTCGGGATGTCAGCTGTGGTCTTCTTGGGCTGCGGCTTGGCCAGAAGATGGCAGTAGAATACATTCTTGAATCTATCTTTGCGGAGCCGAGAGCGTATGCGTGGTGCTCGGTCTCCCACGGTTCTCCGATTTCCTCGCACACGATGTCAAAAATCTCACGAATGGAAATCCGCGGCCAAAATATCCCAGAGTAGCAAAGCAGTGCGGACCACTCTGTGAGCTTCTACGTCTGCGAAATTTAGTCGTTCCGTGCGGCTAAATCTGCAGACCAACTCGACCGCGAACCTTGCACGGGCGAGTTCACTCCCCTCGAAACCTCGGAGTCGCCGTACATCCGAGAGCCCCCTCCTCCTCTCATCTGTGCGCGGCCCCCCTCGCCTCGGCCGAGTGAATGTTCTAGCGGCGGGAGTGTTAAGAATTCCGCGCCGCCGTGGGGACGCGAGTTCGAGAAATGTTTATCTGCGTTCAACCGCGCGGCCCTCCACGACGCTCATTTCATTGCCATTATCGACCTCACGCACGCACGCACGTGGCTTCCTGCTGACCGTTAATCCTGGAATTTATGCCGCTCGGACGACGGAGGCGATCATGTCTCTCTGGTCAGTGCAGACACGCGGCAGGCCCGGGTGCTCGCACGGAGATTTATACACGGACGAGATAACGACAGAAAATGTTTTAACTCTGAAATGTTTTTTTTAAACCAAAAAAAAAAGAGAGAAAAACTTGACATCTCTGGCCATTTCTGAATTACTGGCGCAGAAAATGCGACGGTGACATTCACCGCGTGACACGAGCCCGGCTCGGGCGTTTGAAACTAAAATAACGCCGTGACATTCACCGCCGGCGCGCCGCACGCGGAGCCCGTGGCGCCCAGGAGCCACGGGGGGCCCAATCCCCGCCTCGGCTGTGAACCCACAACTCGCCGGACCCCTGTCTCGGTACCCTCTCTCCCCCGCCCGGAGAGCAAATTTCTGTCAACAAAGTTGCCTCGCCGCCCCACGCCCTGATGCAGGCGGCGCCGTGACCACTGAGCGAGGTGACTGAGTGTCACGTGACCACTGAGCGAGGTGACTGAGTGTCACGTGACCACTGAGCGAGGTGACTGAGTGTCACGTGACCACTGAGCGAGGTGACTGAGTGTCACGTGACTACTGGGCGAAGTGACTGAGTGTCACGTGATCACTGAGCGAGGTGACTGAGTGTCACGTGACCGCTGAGCGAGGTGACCGAGTGTCACGTGACCACTGATCGAGGTGACTGAGTGTTACGTGACTTCTGATTGTTACGTGACCACTGAGCGAGGTGACTGTCATGTGACTACTGAGTGTCACGTGACCACTGAGCGAGGTGACTGAGTGTTACGTGACTACTGATTGTTACGTGACCACTGAGCGAGGTGACTGTCATGTGACTACTGAGTGTCACGTGACCACTGAGCGAGGTGACTGAGTGTCACGTGACCACTGAGCGAGGTGACCGAGTGTCACGTGACCGCTGAGCGAGGTGACTGAGTGTCACGTGACCACTGAGCGAGGTGTTTTTAACCCGTGCCGGTCACCGCCGATCCAGCAGTCATCATAAGCCCGTTGAAACTAGTCGCCTCTTTTTAAAGCGACATGTGGGATCAGAAGACAGGAACAGCGGCCAGAGAACGTGCAGATATCGAGACAGCACAGCCGAGAAGATCGCACGATGCGCGTGATGCATGCACGTAGCCCACCGTGCTAATCGGAGGTGCGACGATGCAGAAGTTGCGATGAGCCCACAAGTTGAGAGCGAACACCAACAGACGCGCGAGTGGGCTCCAGGGCTGGGCTTGTGACTGCCGATTAGACTGTGGCGATGGCTCGGTTCGAGCCACGAGTCTTGCATCGAATCTCAATGTAACCATCAGTGGCGTTGTGGAGAATAATAATGATAATAACAATAATAAAGTGGGGGGGGGGTCACATTATGCACTCCAAGAGGGTCTTGCGCCGTTGGATTGTGTAAAAATACTGGTATTGTGTATATATGTACACATATATTTGGAGAGATAGACATTTGTATATGAAGGATAATATCCGCAACCCTATTCTATAATTCACGCAGATGATGTCCTCACGCTGAATTTGGGTGAATATTAGGAAGCCGCTGGAGCTATGCAATTTCAAATCTTGCATGAAAACTCATTCCTTTAGAACTGCTTTTTGTGTTTAGTTTGTTGTCCTTCCCCCGCACCTCCGTATGCATGTATGTTGGTATGTTCAACTTCTTTCGCACCGTATGTAGCCAACCGATAAGCACGATTGGCTATGTACGGTGCGAAAGAAGTTGACATACATACGAATGAAAACTGTACGAGCAAACCTACTTGGCGCAGTCGTGGAAACACGTGCAGCCTCTCACCCGTTCGTTCCGGGTTCAAACCCGGCCTGTAGCCTTTTTACGAACGCAAATGCGACCTGCTGCGTCATGTGTATGTATGTTGAACTTCTTTCGCACCTTACGTAGCAAACCGGGTTCACCGGAGGTTCGAAAACTGTGGAGGATGCGGGCATTACTGGTGATGCACATCACCTTCCAGCGTTACGTGAGTGGTGCATGCCCTGAATGCTATTTTCCTCCAATGTGTTTGCTATACTCAGTAGCTGCGATGTTATGATGTATAAACAATGTTTCATCACATTTGCGACATGCAAGGCACGTGCCGATGCCTGCTGTTTGTATCACGACATATGCAGCCATGATTGTGTTATTAAGATCCGTACCGTGGAGTAGTAACATCTGTACCGTCGCAGGACCCCCATGAAATAGAGCCTAACAGCTCATTGGGTCATTGCTGCTGCTGAAACAAAATCAATCTGTCTGCTGTCACTTTATTTTTCACCCAGGTTATTCTTGTAAAACAGCTGACGGCTGAATGTGGCTAACCCGCGTTAACAGCTAAAAACAATGAGACGGTAAAAACGAAGAAAACAAGAGACAGGAGAAGACGATAATGCAGAGGAAGTAATTGATTTTTAAAAATACAATTGTGACCGCGAATCGTGACAATTCATCGACCCCGCGGGGCTGTTGGAGTGGCCCCGTGTCTGCGCCGGTGTCCGTCCCGTGGGTGTGAAGTTCAGCGGAGCAATCCTTGAAGCAATCCCTAGGACAATGCCTGGGACAATCCCTGGAACAATCCCTGGGACAATCCCTGGAACAATCTGAGGAGCAATCCCTGATACAATTCCTAGAACAATCCCTGGAACACTCCTAGAACAATCCCTGGAGCAATTCCTGGAACAACCCCTGGAGCAATCCCTGGAACAGTCCCTGGAACAATCACTGGAACAATTCCCGAAACAATCCCTGGAGAAATTCATGGAACAATTCCGGGAGCAATCCCAAGAGCATACCCGGGGACTATACCTGGAACAATTCCGGGAAAAAATCCATGGAACAATCCCGGGATCAATCGCAGGAACAATCCCTGGAACAATCCCTGGAACAGCCCCTGGAGCAATCACTGGAGCAATCCCTGGAACAATCCTGGGCACAATCCTGGGCGCAATCCCAGGCGCAATCCATGGAACAATCCCTGGAACGATCCCGGGAGCAATCCATTGAACAATCCCTAAAACAATCCCTGGGACAATCCCTGGAACAGTCCCACGTGCCATCACTGGAACAATCGTTGGCAAAACGGAGCCTTCGCCAGGGGCCCAGGCGTCGAGACCTAGGGCGTTCTCATCGTCGCCCGGGGCCATCCCCCTCGTCGCCCATCAGCCGCGGAGATGTTGGGGCTCAATGATCCCTCCGCACGCACACACGGGCGGTAAAACGAGCCAAGGCGACTTTGTGTAGTAAAAAAAGGAAAGAAAATAATAATAATGATGATGATGAAAAATGGGAGCGAGTGGAGAATTAGGGGAGTAAATAAATGGGGCAGTCTTGAAAATTAAATTGCGCACATTTCCTTTCTCTCTCCCCCCACCCACCCACCCTTGCACCCCCCCCACCCCTTCCTTGCGGTTTACTGTTTTGCAATTACATAAAAATAGCTCATAAAGGGCTGATTGAAAGGCCGGGGAAATTATCAGAGCGCCACATGGCAGACTGGAAGGGGGCTGTGCGAGAGCGCCATGGATCACGCAGTTTAAGTCAAACCACTAATACGCTGGAAGTGGAGAGGCAGTAATGGTTTAAATTCGGCCACCTGAGGTCTGGTTCGCATTAAAGTAATGAAAACGAGTTACGTCGAGTTGTGTAACGCCGCCACCGCTGCCGCCACTGCCCTTATTGCATTATCTCCACTCGCTCGCCCGGACGGCCCGCGTCTGGAGCGCCCAGCGCGCGATCGGAGGCGACGCGCGGCGCCTTCACCTCGTCACGACAGAGAGAGAGACCTCGGCCCCCCACACCCCCCCCCCCGCTTCCATCGTTAGTATTTCGTTTCGTCGTAGCAGTTGCTCGGTATCCCTCGTTGTGAGTCCCTCTTTGGGAGACCCTCGTTAGAAGCGCGACCTCGTTACAACAATAAACGCGTCGTCGTTATGAGAACCTCCTGCGCGGTTTACCCTCGTTAGGCCTCCATCCTCCCCTCCCTCTCTCTCTCCGCTCGTCACGTGCCCCGCTCCCACATCAGCACCTCCTCGTTAGGAGCCCCGAGCAAAGGGGGTCTCCTGCAAGCAGAGTCCCCTCGCTAGGAGCCCCTCGACGACACTCATCGTTATGCGTGCCCCGCGAGAACATCCTTCGTTATGATCCCACTCGTTAGGAGTTCTCATGACCCCCCCACGCCCGCACGCACCCCGCGCTGTGTTGTTGCGCTGGGAATTGCGGCGCTGAAGGGCCCGGGGGGGGGGCGGGGGGTCTGACAGCTGCCTCTCGTTTAGGGCGGCCTTTATTGGGCGCGTGGAGAGACTGGGAGAGAAGCTCTGTAATTGCAGCCATTTGTTATTCTCTTTATTTCGCCATCCTCCATCGCTCCCCCTCCACCACCACCACCACACTCCTCTGCTCCCCACCAATCCTTCCCCGTCCCACTCCTCCCGCCCCTCCCCTTCCCCCTAGCCCGCCAACTAACCCAACCCCGTCTCCGAGACCCGTCCAAAACATTTCCAGGTAATTTGTGTAATGGGCCCCTCGTTGGAATGAGTTCCAAGTGGGTGGAGTTAAAATAAAGTGGGGAAATGGGAAGGGACGAGGCCCGGCGGTTGACTTGAAATTCAACATTCTGCGGTGGTGGGGGGCTGTGGGAGGGCGATGCGAGGGGATAGCGGGGGGGGGTAGATTTTTTCCACTTGAATCCGCGCGACTCCCCTCCGCCACCCCCACCCCGTCACCCCCCCCCCCCCTTGTCCGCACTCCCCACGTGTTGGTATCGCCTGGCCCCACGCCTCCAGGATCGGCTCAACGACCATTGGACGCGGCGTGTCGCACGACTCCGGGATCGTCGCGAAGTCACTCGGAAGAAGCGAGCCGACTTTCAGCAAAGCTCGGAGACAACGAGTGGCTGGCCTCTGGCGGCAGGATGTTCAAGGATGCAATGGAAGCACGGGTCAGGCACCTTGGAAGTTCGGAATATGAGGTGGCAAAAAAGTGTTCCAGATGTAACCTCGAAGCGGGCGACTCGCGATGATGTGGGCACTGGAGTGGCGCCCAGGGAGTCGGCGTCCAGCGACGACCTAGATAGCCCCACGGCGCTAATGACGATGATGATAACGACGCCGCAAGAGCGGGTCCCTGTTCTCTGACTGCAACGAACACCTCAGCTCGTTTGCTGGAGGCGATAGCCTGTAAAGCGCGAGCCTTTTGAGCCAGGTGTCGCCTTGGCAAGGGGCTACGGGCCCTGGCAGCGTGAAGGAAGCGATGGCGAGGGTGTGTGGCCTCGTCAGCGACATCGGCCCTGACGACCTCTTGACCTTGCCGCATGCGCTCGTGACCGCGGGGGATCAATGGAGCCGACCGCACGGGGAGCGCCCAAACGCGCCTCCGCTGCCGTTCGCCCTTCTCATTGCCAGAGGGCTTCGCTTTATCGCGCGCCGCTATTTGCGGATCGCGATAATTCGCGAGGCCCTGAGTGTTGATGGGCGGTGGTGGCGTAGGGGGGGGGGTGTTGGGGTGGGGGGGTGGGGTGTTGATTTGCCCGGTGTAAATGGAGGGCTGAGGCGAGAACCACACAGCAAGGGGGGGCGGGGCTAGGAGGGGTCGGGTGGGGGAGAGGGGAGGGGTCTGTTGGCAGGAACGTGAAGAGGACGCGGGGCGGGCGCGGGGACTGGGTGAATTATTGGCCACAATTCACAATTACAGACACGTGCGTGCTGCGATAGAAGGGTAATTTACGGTGTTTATGAATGAATTTGTTCTTTCTTTATCTCTCCCGCGATGACTCTCTCTCTCCCTCTCTGCGATTCGCTCCTCCATTAGCCCGACCAATACCCACACTTGCCAAGCAGTCACTAGCACTAGCCTTCACGACGCTATCCATTCATACACTAGCATCGAACCCTACCCAGACTCGCAAACCAGAATCCACCCCTAACCATAACCACACTTCAATGCTTGCATAAAACAACAATCACGCAAACGAACGGCCAAGAGGATGATTTGACGCTGCTGGTGGTGGTTCGATTTCCGCTCACGGCTAACAGCAGTGACGATTATCTGAATCGGTTCTGGGCCTCCCTTAAGTCGACTCCGCCTCAAATGTTCACCGCTCTGGAGACAAAGGCGGTCGGGCGTGGTGTTGGCAAGCCACCACCTCATGCACAGCCCCAGCCTTCATAGGTACCCGCTAACAGCAATTGCCCCAACACTCTGTTGAGGCTACACGGGGGGTCTTTGTCTGCGGTGGTTTGCGTGGAGGCTGCTCCTGGTCCCCGTGGCGTTACCTGCGCCCTCTTTCCGCTCCGTTGCCCCCCTCGGCAGGGGAACGCGAATCAACGCCCGCGCTGCCTTCACCGAAATAGCGGCGCGCCTGAGCACGGCCTCGCGTGACGCCTCTCCAAGCTCCCCCCTCCCCCCCCCCCGACTTGAGCCACCCCCTCCTCGCCTCCAATCCCAGCTAGGCGCTATCGCTCGTGACTGACCCGCGCGTGACCGGCTCGAATGCGAACGCACAAATCTCCTGATCTCGGTTGCGTGACCGTTCAGGTCGCCGTCGTCGTGTACATTCTCATCAGCTGTGCTCGATCCAACGCTGGATGAAGGCCCTCCCCTAGCCGTCGCCATCTCTCAATCCTGCGACGCGGCGATCGATCTCGCACCTGCGCTACGAGCTGACTTCACCGCTCCATCTCCACGGTGGACGTCCTCTCGGCTTACCACGCGCGTGGCTCCTGTGTTCCGCGCACGTGACCGTCCTTGTCCTCTGTCGTGACCCCTCTCCCCGACGTGCTCTCTGCTCCCTGAGTGGCCGCTCAGGGAGCAGAGAGCACCTCCGCGTGCGTGACGGCTGCCTGCCGCGCCCGACCGCTGACGTCTGCCCGTGACGAGCCGTCACGGTTCTGTTCCCCGCGCGTGACTGCTCTCTCTTCCCCGCGTGACTGCTCTCTCTGCCCCGCGTGACTGCTCTCTCTTCCCCCGAATGACTGCTCTCTCTTCCCCGCGTGACTGCTCTCTTTGCCCCGCGTGACTGCTCTCGCTTCCCCGCGTGACTGCTCTCTCTTCCCCGCGTGACTGCTCTCACTGCCCCACATGACTGCTCTCTCTGTCCCGCGTGACTGCTCTCTCTTCCCCGCGTGACTGCTCTCTCTGTCCCGCGTGACTGCTCTCTCTTCCCCGCGTGACTGCTCTCTCTTCCCCGCGTGACTGCTCTCTCTGTCCCGCGTGACTGCTCTCTCTTCCCCGCGTGACTGCTCTCTCTTCCCCGCGTGACTGCTCTCTCTTCCCCGCGTGACTGCTCTCTCTTCCCCGCGTGACTGCTCTCTCTGTCCCGCGTGACTGCTCTCTCTTCCCCGCGTGACTGCTCTCTCTGTCCCGCGTGACTGCTCTCTCTTCCCCGCGTGACTGCTCTCTCTGTCCCGCGTGACTGCTCTCTCTTCCCCGCGTGACTGCTCTCTCTTCCCCGCGTGACTGCTCTCTCTCTTCCCCGCGTGACTGCTCTCTCTCTTCCCCGCGTGACTGCTCTCTCTTCCCCGCGTGACTGCTCTCTCTGTCCCGCGTGACTGCTCTCTCTTCCCCGCGTGACTGCTCTCTCTTCCCCGCGTGACTGCTCTCTCTGTCCCGCGTGACTGCTCTCTCTTCCCCGCGTGACTGCTCTCTCTTCCTCGCGTGATTGCTCTCTCTGTCCCGCGTGACTGCTCTCTCTTCCCCGCGTGACTGCTCTCTCTGTCCCGCGTGACTGCTCTCTCTTCCCCGCGTGATTGCTCTCTCTGTCCCGCGTGACTGCTCTCTCTTCCCCGCGTGACTGCTCTCTCTGTCCCGCGTGACTGCTCTCTCTTCCCCGCGTGACTGCTCTCTCTGTCCCGCGTGACTGCTCTCTCTTCCCCGCGTGACTGCTCTCTCTTCCCCGCGTGACTGCTCTCTCTGTCCCGCGTGACTGCTCTCTCTTCCCCGCGTGACTGCTCTCTCTTCCCCGCGTGACTGCTCTCTCTTCCCCGCGTGACTGCTCTCTCTTCCCCGCGTGACTGCTCTCTCTTCCCCCGCGTGACTGCTCTCTCTGTCCCGCGTGACTGCTCTCTCTGTCCCGCGTGACTGCTCTCTCTTCCCCGCGTGACTGCTCTCTCTGTCCCGCGTGACTGCTCTCTCTTCCCCGCGTGACTGCTCTCTCTGTCCCGCGTGACTGCTCTCTCTTCCCCGCGTGACTGCTCTCTCTTCCCCGCGTGACTGCTCTCTCTGTCCCGCGTGACTGCTCTCTCTTCCCCGCGTGACTGCTCTCTCTGTCCCGCGTGACTGCTCTCTCTTCCCCGCGTGACTGCTCTCTCTTCCCCGCGTGACTGCTCTCTCTTCCCCGCGTGACTGCTCTCTCTTCCCCCGCGTGACTGCTCTCTCTTCCCCCGCGTGACTGCTCTCTCTGTCCCGCGTGACTGCTCTCTCTTCCCCGCGTGACTGCTCTCTCTGTCCCGCGTGACTGCTCTCTCTTCCCCGCGTGACTGCTCTCTCTTCCCCGCGTGACTGCTCTCTCTGTCCCGCGTGACTGCTCTCTCTTCCCCGCGTGACTGCTCTCTCTTCCCCGCGTGACTGCTCTCTCTTCCCCGCGTGACTGCTCTCTCTGTCCCGCGTGACTGCTCTCTCTTCCCCGCGTGACTGCTCTCTCTTCCCCGCGTGACTGCTCTCTCTGTCCCGCGTGACTGCTCTCTCTTCCCCGCGTGACTGCTCTCTCTTCCCCGCGTGACTGCTCTCTCTTCCCCGCGTGACTGCTCTCTCTTCCCCGCGTGACTGCTCTCTCTTCCCCGCGTGACTGCTCTCTCTTCCCCGCGTGACTGCTCTCTCTGTCCCGCGTGACTGCTCTCTCTTCCCCGCGTGACTGCTCTCTCTGCCCCACGTGACTGCTCTCTCTTCCCCGCGTGACTGCTCTCTCTTCCCCGCGTGACTGCTCTCTCTGTCCCGCGTGACTGCTCTCTCTGTCCCCGCGTGACTGCTCTCTCTTCCCCGCGTGACTGCTCTCTCTTCCCCGCGTGACTGTTCTCTCTCTTCCCCGCGTGACTGCTCTCTCTTCCCCGCGTGACTGCTCTCTCTCTTCCCCGCGTGACTGCTCCCTCTCTTCCCCGCGTGACTGCTCTCTCTCTTCCCCGCGTGACTGCTCTCTCTTCCCCGCGTGACTGCTCCCTCTCTTCCCCGCGTGACTGCTCTCTCTTCCCCGCGTGACTGTTCTCTCTCTTCCCCGCGTGACTGCTCTCTCTTCCCCGCGTGACTGCTCTCTCTTCCCCGCGTGACTGCTCCCTCTCTTCCCCGCGTGACTGTTCTCTCTCTTCCCCGCGTGACTGCTCTCTCTTCCCCGCGTGACTGCTCTCTCTGCCCCGCGTGACTGATCTCTCTGCCCCGCGTGACCGCTCTCTCTTCCCCGCGTGACTGCTCTCTCTGCCCCGCGTGACTGCTCTCTCTGCCCCGCGTGACTGCTCTCTCTGCCCCGCGTGACTGCTCTCTCTGCCCCGCGTGACTGTTCTCTCTGCCCCGCGTGACTGCTCTCTCTGGCCCGCGTGACTGCTCTCTCTCTTCCCCGCGTGACTGTTCTCTCTGCCCCGCGTGACTGCTCTCTCTTCCCCGCGTGACGGTTCTCTCTTCCCCGAGTGACTGCTCTCTCTGCCCCGCGTGACGGTTCTCTCTTCCCCGAGTGACTGCTCTCTCTGCCCCGCGTGACTGCGCTCTCTTCCCCGCGTGACTGCTCTCTCTTCCCGCGTGACTGCTCTCTCTTCCCCGCGTGACTGCTCTCTCTCTTCCCCGCGTGACTGCTCTCTCTGCCCCGCGTGACTGCTCTCTCTTCCCGCGTGACTGCTCTCTCTTCCCGCGTGACTGCGCTCTCTTCCCCGCGTGACTGCTCTCTCTTCCCGCGTGACTGCTCTCTCTTCCCGCGTGACTGCGCTCTCTTCCCCGCGTGACTGCTCTCTCTTCCCGCGTGACTGCTCTCTCTTCCCGCGTGACTGCTCTCTCTGCCCCGCGTGACTGCTCTCTCTTCCCGCGTGACTGCGCTCTCTTCCCCGCGTGACTGCTCTCTCTTCCCGCGTGACTGCTCTCTCTTCCCCGCGTGACTGCTCTCTCTCTTCCCCGCGTGACTGCTCTCTCTGCCCCGCGTGACTGCTCTCTCTTCCCCGCGTGACTGTTCTCTCTTCCCCGCGTGACTGCTCTCTCTGCCCCGCGTGACTCCGGTATCACCCGCGCACGTCTCGTCTCTACTCCGGGAGGGAGGGCCCGTCGTTCTCTTCTCTCGGCGCGACTAATTGCTGCGCGCGCTCCTGTGCCCGCTTCGACGCGTGACTCTTCCGTTCTCTGCCCGTGACAGCCACCGTCCGACCCACTTCGACACCCCCGTGACCTGTGACTGCCCCAATCCCGCAACCCCCCACCCCCCCCGTGACTGCTCCCCGCCCCACCCCACCGACGCGAGGCGTAATTGAATGAGTCCGTGCCCGTACCGTCTCCTGTACGACAGTTGTTTTCCTTTGTAGCCATCGATCACGACTCTAATCTGACTGCGAGAGTCTGAGCGCCTTGTTAATTACACAACGCGGTAGCGGAGCCACGATGATGGATGACCCGCGGGATGGAATTGCATATTTAATGGGCGTCAGTGCTTTAAACGGAAACACGCCATTCCATTTCACGTGACGGAACGTAATGATTCTGTTCACTGGTGTGAGTGGAATCTGTTAACTGTTTGCAAATAGAAATTCCTCTCATTTACATTTCCAATTGGAATTCAAAGGCACCGCTCGGGTTTGTGTGTTTTGCTCTCTCGGCGTGGCCGTCAGCTGCCAAATGTCACGCGCAAGAGGAGGGGAGGAGGAGGAGGAGGGTGAGATGAGACGTGGTGCGGGGGGGGGGCAGCTCTCTCCACCGCTCTCTGCACACCGCTCTGCTCCCCTCTCTGCACCCCTCTCTGCACTCCTCTCTGCTCCCCTCTCTCCACACCGCTCTGCTCCCCCTCTCTGCTCCCCTCTCTGCACCCCGCTTTGCTCCCCTCCCTGCACCCCTCTCTGCACCCCTCTCTGCACCCCTCTCTGCTCCCCTCTCTCCACACCGCTCTGCTCCCCTCTCTCCACCCCTCTCTGCACCCCTCTCTGCACTCCTCTCTGCTCCCCTCTCTCCACACCGCTCTGCTCCCCTCTCTCCACCCCGCTCTGCACCCCTCTCTGCACCCCTCTCTGCACTCCTCTCTGCTCCCCTCTCTCCACCCCGCTTTGCTCCCCTCCCTGCACCCCTCTCTGCACTGTGGTCGCACCTCAATGCCCCGGGACTCTGCCTGGCGAGTGACGAACCTCACGAACCGGGGCTGCATGAAGGCCGCGCGCTTCGCCCCCTCCTACCCCCTCCCCTGGCCCCCACTCCCCAACACGGCCCCGCCCCCACCCCGGCAGAATTTACATTTAAATTAAACACGGTCACGTGACGGGCGGCACTGGGAGTGCGGCCACGCGTACCGAGCGAGAGGGGCAGCGCTCGTGCCGAGAGAGGGGAGTGAGGGAGTGATGAGAGGGGAGTGAGGGAGTGATGAGAGGGGAGTGAGGGAGTGATGAGAGGGAGAGTGGTTAGAGGGGAGTGAGGGAGTGATGAGAGGGGAGTGAGGGAGTGATGAGAGGGAGAGTGGTTAGAGGGGAGTGAGGGAGTGATGAGAGGGGAGTGAGGGAGTGATGAGAGGGAGAGTGGTTAGAGGGGAGTGAGGGAGTGATGAGAGGGGAGTGAGGGAGTGATTAGAGGGAGAGTGGTGAGAGTGGTGTGAGGGGGTGATGAGAGGGGAGTGAGGGAGTGATGAGAGGGGAGTGAGGGAGTGATGAGAGGGGAGTGAGGGAGTGATGAGAGGGAGAGTGGTTAGAGGGGAGTGAGGGAGTGATGAGAGGGGAGTGAGGGAGTGATGAGAGGGAGAGTGGTTAGAGGGGAGTGAGGGAGTGATGAGAGGGGAGTGAGGGAGTGATGAGAGGGAGAGTGGTTAGAGGGGAGTGAGGGAGTGATGAGAGGGGAGTGAGGGAGTGATTAGAGGGAGAGTGGTGAGAGTGGTGTGAGGGGGTGATGAGAGGGGAGTGAGGGAGTGATGAGAGGGGAGTGAGGGAGTGATGAGAGGGGAGTGAGGGAGTGATGAGAGGGAGAGTGGTTAGAGGGGAGTGAGGGAGTGATGAGAGGGGAGTGAGGGAGTGATTAGAGGGAGAGTGGTGAGAGTGGTGTGAGGGGGTGATGAGAGGGGAGTGAGGGAGTGATGAGAGGGGAGTGAGGGAGTGATGAGAGGGGAGTGAGGGAGTGATGAGAGGGGAGTGAGGGAGTGATGAGAGGGAGAGTGGTGAGAGGGGTGTGAGGGAGTGATGAGAGGGGAGTGAGGGAGTGATGAGAGGGAGAGTGGTGAGAGGGGTGTGAGGGAGTGATGAGAGGGGAGTGAGGGAGTGATGAGAGGGAGAGTGGTGAGAGGAGTGTGAGGGAGTGATGAGAGGGAGAGTGGTGAGAGGGGTGTGAGGGAGTGATGAGAGGGAGAGTGAGGGAGTGTTGAGAGATGAATGAGAGCAAGCACGATGAGGGAGAGCGAGCGAGTGATGAGAGGAATATAGAAGGCGAGAGGAAGAGTGATCACTGAGAGTGGCGAGGGAAAGGAGGGGGTTGGGGGGGTCTGGGGGGCGTTCTGTGATTCGTTGACGCCCCCGCTCAGGGGAGCTCTCTGCGCAGATCGCGTTTCTCGTTCCAATCAACGCGATTGCTTTTGCAGTTATTCTCATCTCCATCACCGCCATCGCCTCAAGTGCAACCGCACCGCTCCCCTCGCTCAGCCTCCTTGCAGACCTCACAACCACGGTGCGCGGCCGCACGCCTGTGAACCATGCGGCCCGAGTTCGATTCCCGGCCATGGCTAACATCAATGACGAACGATATATGAACCGGTTCGCTACCCACCCCCCTCCCGCCGCCTCCCCCCACTCACCTAGAGCGTGGTGAAGTATGGTCAATCCGGCACGGCGTGCGGAGACCTTCATCCAGCAGTGGATTGGCAACGCGCTGTCAACATGTGAAGACAATACCGTTGTGTTTCGTCGCATTGTACCCATTGTTCGAACTTGACACACATGAAATTAATTTAATTACTAACGAGCGTCATTTTCGTCATTGGCATCATCCTTGAGTGCCACCACCATCATCATCATCTCTGTGTGCCGTTCTTGCGCTACCACTGACGTCATCGCACAAACCGCAGTGCACGTGGCGGCAGCGGCGTCTCATCCCGGTCGCCAGGCAACAGCGCGCATCCTGTTACCCCCCCCCCCATTCCCCGCCCCCCAGCCCCGCCCCCCAGCCCCGGCCCTCTCTCACCTCCTCCCCTCTGACACGACTCTTACTGACAAGGCGGCCCCGGGGACCCATGAACCACAATCTCCCACCTTCATCACCAGCACTGCCAGAGACAAAGATCCCCCGTATAGCCTTAACGGACTGTTGGGGCAAGTGCTGTTAGCGAGCACCTGTGAAGGCCGATACGGTACACGAGGGGGTGGGTGGCCAGCACCACGCCCGGCCGCCTTTGTCTCCCTAGTGGCGATGTTTACACACTGCGCTCGGTACTCATTTGAGGCTGAGTCGACCTAGGGGGGGCAGGACTGGTTCAGATAATCACCACTTGTGTTGGTCCTGAGCGGAAATCGAACTCGCATGACCGGGTTTGTAGCGCAGCGTGCTAACCGCTACACGACCGCTCCCAACACTCACTAACGTTTCAGGCAACGGCCCTACTTGAGAGAAGAAGACTAATAATAACCCATTGTTTATTTCCCCTCTGAACATGGGTTCGTCCCCGAAACGTTAGTCAACGTTGCATGCTTGCGTTCACAGGCAGTGATAACCTCCAACGCAGTTCGCTTTCCGATTCACGGATCCGTTTGAAGATGAGTGCTTCTCGAGATGGCGTACACGCATCGAGATCGCCCTGTGAAGCACTGCGGAGGGATGTCCACCCAGCTGTATTGTTCAGAGGGAAGGTGGGCGGGGGGGGGCAGAGCTCGGAGTGGAGGAGGCTACGGAGGGGAGGTGGAGGGAGGGCGAGGTGAACGCGATACGCATGGCCGCCGTCCGTGAAGACAATTCACCGAGTCAGTCATTGCCCCGGCACGTGGCGGGATTTAATTTCCCTGGGGATGTGCACTGGCGCACACGGCGGTCGGTGACACGCGGACATGGGAGGGGGGGGGGGGCGTTCGAGGATTTGTTTGGGGGGCCCAGGACCCCCAGAGTTAAAACACAAAAAACTCAACTATTTTTTTATTTTACCCACTGAGCTATGTAGCTCTTTTTCAGAAGCGAGCTGGCTGCAAATGATTGCTCAACGAAGTGGCTTGTCGTGTGGACATATCTAGCAGCCAAATGCTCTAAACGCACGTTACTAAATGTGGAGGGAAAACCCGGAGGACCCAGAGAAAAATTCACGCGACCACGGGGAGAACACGCAAACTCCAAATGTCGAGCAGGCGTCAGGGTCGGGATAGAACCCACGACCTCTTGTATACCAGGCAAGGGAGTTAACATCTCTTCGCCACCGTGTGATACTACGATTGGCAGTGGGGCACCAGCACGAATAACGACCGCTTGTGTTGCGATCGAAACGTCGTAGTTTTTATTTTCTTTTCTTTGAATACTGACCTAAAGTGGCAAAACTATATACAAAAGGCGACGATTCGGACAATGACCCTTCTTCATGGGAAAGATATAATCTCTCTCCATCATCAACATCAGAGATGATGTCTTTGCTATGAATAAGGGCCGTTGCCCGAAACGTCGCCTGGCACATTTGGGTTCCTCTTTCGGGCAGTAGTCGCGCAGAATGTGATGTGTTGGTTCTGTACCCACTGTAGGCATCATAGCAACTGCCTTTGAATCCATCTGTGCGGAGCCTTGCGTTCTGCGACGTTCACATGCACAAACGCCGAGCACTAATTCGTGGAATTGGTCAAACATCCCCCTGCAGGGCCCTCCTGAAAAGAGTTCTGGGGCTCAAATTGACTCTCCTGGATATCACGTGTCCGGTACAATGTGTACACGACCCGCCCATTGGTCACTCCACCGCTGGATGAGAGCCTCCCCACACCGTGCCGCGTAGAATAGGCGTTGGAGCACAGTACCGCACATCGGTGTATTTAGCTGCACGGCGCCCTGCTGAGCACATGGCGAGGCACACAGTGCACATGCATCGGAAACAATGCAATGTCATTCGAACGATTCCATGCGTGCGACGCGAACGGTAGATTCGATTTCAATCAATTTAATCGACGAGTGGTCACGTTCCAAGACCTCTGCACGTGTTTGGCGTCGCGGTCACGTGAGCCGACGGTTCTTGGTGATTGAACTCACGAGGCGGAGGGGGACGTGGGCGGGGGTGGGTTGGGTGGGGGGTTGCCTGAGCCATTGCGTCGAGTTTGTGGAAGTGAAACCAATTAGCCGCGACACGAGATTGACTTTTGCCAGCGCGCAGCAGCACTTCTAGCGCCACGCGGAGCCCGTGGCCGTGTGAGCCCCTGGGAGATCCTGCCGGGTGGTGATTTTATGGGGGGTTTGGGAGGTGGGGGGGCGGTATTGCCTCTAATGAGCAGCTGTACAATAGGGTACATTCTGGAATTATATAGCCATGTCTAAATGGGACACTGCATCTCAAGACGCAGTACAGACACAGCGGACGTCTTTATTTTGTAGATATATGACAAAGGACTATGAGAGCAGCAAAGGAGAATGAGCGACTTCCCACAGAGGGAAGGTTAACTCGGGGCTTCGATAGAGAGGCCTGATTGCTGAAGCGGAGAGCACGAGGAGGAGAGCTGAGTGAGATGAGAGGGGAGAGGCAGGAGAGTGCGTGGAGGGGAGTAGAGTGAGATGAGGAGGGAGAGGTAGGAGAGTGCGTGGAGGGGAGTAGAGTGAGATGAGAAGGGAGAGGTAGGATAGTGCGTGGAGGGGAGTAGAGTGAGATGAGGAGGGAGAGGTAGGAGAGTGCGTGGAGGGGAGTAGAGTGAGATGAGAAGGGAGAGGTAGGATAGTGCGTGGAGGGGAGTAGAGTGAGATGAGAGGGGAGAGGCAGGAGAGTGCGTGGAGGGGAGTAGAGTGAGATGAGAGGGGAGAGGCAGGAGAGTGCGTGGAGGGGAGTAGAGTGAGATGAGAAGGGAGAGGTAGGAGAGTGCGTGGAGGGGAGTAGAGTGAGATGAGAAGGGAGAGGTAGGAGAGTGCGTGGAGGGGAGTAGAGTGAGATGAGAGGGGAGAGGCAGGAGAGTGCGTGGAGGGGAGTAGAGTGAGATGAGAGGGGAGAGGCAGGAGAGTGCGTGGAGGGGAGTAGAGTGAGATGAGAAGGGAGAGGTAGGAGAGTGCGTGGAGGGGAGTAGAGTGAGATGAGAAGGGAGAGGTAGGAGAGTGCGTGGAGGGGAGTAGAGTGAGATGAGAAGGGAGAAGTAGGAGAGTGCGTGGAGGGGAGTAGAGTGAGATGAGAAGGGAGAGGTAGGAGAGTGCGTGGAGGGGAGTAGAGTGAGATGAGAAGGGAGAGGTAGGATAGTGCGTGGAGGGGAGTAGAGTGAGATGAGAAGGGAGAGGCAGGAGAGTGCGTGGAGGGGAGTAGAGTGAGATGAGAAGGGAGAGGTAGGAGAGTGCGTGGAGGGGAGTAGAGTGAGATGAGAGGGGAGAGGCAGGAGAGTGCGTGGAGGGGAGTAGAGTGAGATGAGAAGGGAGAGGCAGGAGAGTGCGTGGAGGGGAGTAGAGTGAGATGAGAGGGGAGAGGTAGGAGAGTTCGTGGAGGGGAGTAGAGTGAGATGAGAGGGGAGAGGCAGGAGAGTGCGTGGGGGGGGGGGGTAGAGTGAGATGAGAGGGGAGAGGCAGGAGAGTGCGTGGAGGGGAGTAAAGTGAGATGAGAGGGGAGAGGCAGGAGAGTGCGTGGGGGGGGGGGGGTAGAGTGAGATGAGAGGGGAGAGGCAGGAGAGTGCGTGGAGGGGAGTAGAGTGAGACGAGAGGGGAGAGGCAGGAGAGTGCGTTGTGGGGGGGTGGGGGGTAGAGTGAGACGAGAGGGGAGAGGCAGGAGAGTGCGTTGTGGGGGGGTGGGGGGTAGAGTGAGATGAGAGGGGAGAGGCAGGAGAGTGCGTGGGGGGGGGGGTAGAGTGAGATGAGAGGGGAGAGGCAGGAGAGTGCGTGGTGGGGGGGGGGTTAGAGTGAGACGAGAGGGGAGAGGCAGGAGAGTGCGTGGAGGGGAGTAGAGTGAGACGAGAGGGGAGAGGCAGGAGAGTGCGTGGAGGGGAGTAGAGTGAGACGAGAGGGGAGAGGCAGGAGAGTGCGTGGTGGGGGGGGTAGAGTGAGACGAGAGGGGAGAGGCAGGAGAGTGCGTGGAGGGGAGTAGAGTGAGACGAGAGGGGAGAGGCAGGAGAGTGCGTGGTGGGGGGGGGTAGAGTGAGACGAGAGGGGAGAGGCAGGAGAGTGCGTGGTGGGGGGGTGGGGGGGTAGAGTGAGACGAGAGGGGAGAGGCAGGAAGGAACAAGTCTGTAGGGGATGTAGAAGACGGAATTGATCTACAATGTGATTGGGAGCTGGTGAAGCGAACGGAGCATCGTTGCGGTGTTCACACTCACGAGCACCTCGCATTGCAAGGCGTCTCTGCGGAGTGGCTGGTGAGGCACTCGGGTTGCTGTGAAAAACTTTGCGGTGGGGTTGGAGAGGCATCCAAAGACGGGTGGTTCGGGGTCAAGCCGTCTCTTCACTTTTGTATGTTAATGTTGCCAGAATGGCGGGTTAACAACACGTGCTTAGTGATCCGCCTCTCGTGCCACGTGGACTCTCTCGTGTCCCGTCTACTTCCCCAGTGCTCGCGTCACGATTCGCTTTCTACGCAACATTGAGATGTTTGTTTGCTTGTTTTTGTAATCGCAGATTTCGTCAACACGGCGACGTTCAGCCGCAGCGGGACCCCTCACCTGCAGGCCCACAAACAAAAGGTTGAAGGAATGGACGAATTGCGCGTTTCTTTGCCGAACATTCGACGTCAGCTCGGCAATAAATAAATGAATAAATAAAGGAGCAATTTAAATAAGCAACGGCGAGTGACCAAATAATTAAATGTATTTTGCAATTTCGCGACCGGTTCAACAACGTGGATGATTTGTGAACAAACTCCGAAAGGTTTACATGGACTGCGAAATATTTACCATTTGGTTCAATTGGGCCCCTTTCTCGCCACTCGCTCGCCCGCGCCTCCACACCCACCCGCGCCCCCCCCCCCCGCACATGAGAGAAGCAGGCGGCGCTCTCGAGGCAATGGGTTGGTGACTCGCGTTGAGATTTGTGACGCTCCCAAGCCTCCTGTGCTGTTGCTACTCCTGGGAGGTCGCAGTCCATAGACCACGGGCCATACTCAGAGCAAGCAATGATCATATTTGTTGGTGCCACCTAAAATAGCCAAAGTTGTACCAAGGTCTTTACATCGCTGATAAAAGTGATCTGTGCAATAACCTTAATTAATAGCCACATTATCAAATATATCTACATTTGTTGACGATACACAGAAACGTCTATCACTCATGAGGTGCCGCCACTAGTGTTACCATCTTCTGCTCTGGCTCATGGGCTAACTGGAGGACAGCAGTACAGCAAGTGGGTCTTGTGAACCCGTCTGTCTGTGCCCGTGCGTCTCATCGCAACGTATGCGTGGTAGGTTTTCTCCGGGAGCTCCTCCTACATGAAGCACTGCAGGTGATGGCAGTACAGCAAGTTGGTCTTCTCACTCCGTCGGACGATTGAATGTTGCACCGACCGTCGTTTCCCACAGATTTCCCGATGTCTTCCCACACGCAAACCGCTCCGCAACGTGGAGTTTGACCAAACTGCCCAAATGCACGAACACTCCTGAAAAGAGGGTCTCGAGTGAGTCTAAGTGAAGGCAGTCGCCTGGGTAAACAAATGGCATACATATAAATTAATAAACACCTTTAAGTAATTCCAACCCACGACTCCGACCCACACCAGCCAGGAACAGAGTCGGGGTGAGTGATAACGATGGTTCTCGATCTGGTTGGTCAGTTTGTTAAGGGAAGGCATCAACGCCTCTGCTCATCACCTGGGCCAGAGCAGAATTCGGTACCATAGCCGGCGACACATATTTAGCGATACAAGCTTGTGTATGTGATTGTGTATGTGGCGAACACCAGTGGGCTATGTAATCACATGCTTATTGAATACGGTTATTGCATAATTCTTTGGCGATTTAAAGATGTTGGTAAAAGCATTTACACCATTGGAACCTCATTTGCCAGTAAAAATATGATAATTGGTGTTTTACCCTTCTATCTGGCAACAAAACTGACACTTTTTTTTACAAGGAGTCATGTTTACATAGACCACAATACCTGCAGTCATAATGCAAAAAAAAGGCTTCGACTAAAAAAAAAGGTGTCAGTTTTGTTGCCAGATAGAAGGGTAAAAAACCAATTATCATATTTTTACTGGCAAATGAGGTTCCAATTGTGTAAATGCTTACCCCGAGCTCTCATACTCTGATGGTGCATTGTCTTTGAGTTGTGTGCCTTTTGGCGTCATCTGGTCCAACCCATGTGAGACTAGGCTCTAAGGAAAGCTGTCTCGGGTGTGGACCAATCAACTTCAAGGACAGTGCACATTATCAGAGTTATGTTTTTTGTTTGCATTATGACTGCAGGTATTGTGGTCTATGTAAACATGACTCCTTGTAAAAAAGGTGTCAGTTTTGTTGCCAGATAGAAGGGTAAAAAACCAATTATCATGTTGGTAAAACTCAAGTGTTGCCATCTCAGGTGGTACCAATAACTAAATATTTGCTCTTGACTCATGAACTGGTAGGACTAGAGTCTGGGTGTCTCTGTTTGGCTGGTTTAAGGCTTCGACTCGAGTCTGGGTGTCTCTGTTTGGCTGGTTTAAGGGTTCGACTCGAGTCTGGGTGTCTCTGTTTGGCTGGTTTAAGGCTTCGACTCGAGTCTGGGTGTCTCTGTTTGGCTGGTTTAAGGGTTCGACTCGAGTCTGGGTGTCTCTGTTTGGCTGGTTTAAGGCTTCGACTAGAGTCTGGGTGTCTCTGTTTGGCTGGTTTAAGGCTTCGACTCGAGTCTGGGTGTCTCTCTTTGGCTGGTTTAAGGGTTCGACTCGAGTCTGGGTGTCTCTCTTTGGCTGGTTTAAGGCTTCGACTCGAGTCTGGGTGTCTCTGTTTGGCTGGTTTAAGGCTTCGACTAGAGTCTGGGTGTCTCTCTTTGGCTGGTTTAAGGCTTCGACTAGAGTCTGGGTGTCTCTGTTTGGCTGGTTTAAGGGTTCGACTCGAGTCTGGGTGTCTCTCTTTGGCTGGTTTAAGGCTTCGACTAGAGTCTGGGTGTCTCTGTTTGGCTGGTTTAAGACTTCGACTCGAGTCTGGGTGTCTCTCTTTGGCTGGTTTAAGGCTTCGACTCGAGTCTGGGTGTCTCTGTTTGGCTGGTTTAAGGCTTCGACTAGAGTCTGGGTGTCTCTCTTTGGCTGGTTTAAGGGTTCGACTCGAGTCTGGGTGTCTCTGTTTGGCTGGTTTAAGGGTTCGACTCGAGTCTGGGTGTCTCTCTTTGGCTGGTTTAAGGCTTCGACTAGAGTCTGGGTGTCTCTGTTTGGCTGGTTTAAGACTTCGACTCGAGTCTGGGTGTCTCTATTTGGCTGGTTTAAGGCTTCGACTAGAGTCTGGGTGTCTCTGTTTGGCTGGTTTAAGGGTTCGACTCGAGTCTGGGTGTCTCTGTTTGGCTGGTTTAAGGCTTCGACTAGAGTCTGAGTGTCTCTGTTTGGCTGGTTTAAGGGTTCGACTCGAGTCTGGGTGTCTCTCTTTGGCTGGTTTAAGGCTTCGACTCGAGTCTGGGTGTCTCTGTTTGGCTGGTTTAAGGCTTCGACTAGAGTCTGGGTGTCTCTCTTTGGCTGGTTTAAGGCTTCGACTCGAGTCTGGGTGTCTCTCTTTGGCTGGTTTAAGGCTTCGACTCGAGTCTGGGTGTCTCTCTTTGGCTGGTTTAAGGCTTCGACTAGAGTCTGGGTGTCTCTGTTTGGCTGGTTTAAGGCTTCGACTCGAGTCTGGGTGTCTCTCTTTGGCTGGTTTAAGGGTTCGACTCGAGTCTGGGTGTCTCTCTTTGGCTGGTTTAAGGCTTCGACTCGAGTCTGGGTGTCTCTGTTTGGCTGGTTTAAGGCTTCGACTAGAGTCTGGGTGTCTCTGTTTGGCTGGTTTAAGGGTTCGACTCGAGTCTGGGTGTCTCTCTTTGGCTGGTTTAAGGCTTCGACTAGAGTCTGGGTGTCTCTGTTTGGCTGGTTTAAGACTTCGACTCGAGTCTGGGTGTCTCTCTTTGGCTGGTTTAAGGCTTCGACTAGAGTCTGGGTGTCTCTGTTTGGCTGGTTTAAGGGTTCGACTCGAGTCTGGGTGTCTCTGTTTGGCTGGTTTAAGGCTTCGACTAGAGTCTGGGTGTCTCTGTTTGGCTGGTTTAAGGGTTCGACTCGAGTCTGGGTGTCTCTCTTTGGCTGGTTTAAGGCTTCGACTCGAGTCTGGGTGTCTCTGTTTGGCTGGTTTAAGGCTTCGACTCGAGTCTGGGTGTCTCTGTTTGGCTGGTTTAAGGCTTCGACTCGAGTCTGGGTGTCTCTCTTTGGCTGGTTTAAGACTTCGACTAGAGTCTGGGTGTCTCTGTTTGGCTGGTTTAAGGGTTCGACTCGAGTCTGGGTGTCTCTGTTTGGCTGGTTTAAGGCTTCGACTCGAGTCTGGGTGTCTCTCTTTGGCTGGTTTAAGACTTCGACTAGAGTCTGGGTGTCTCTGTTTGGCTGGTTTAAGGGTTCGACTCGAGTCTGGGTGTCTCTGTTTGGCTGGTTTAAGGGTTCGACTCGAGTCTGGGTGTCTGTTTGGCTGGTTTAAGGCTTCGACTCGAGTCTGGGTGTCTCTGTTTGGCTGGTTTAAGGCTTCGACTCGAGTCTGGGTGTCTCTGTTTGGCTGGTTTAAGGCTTCGACTCGAGTCTGGGTGTCTCTGTTTGGCTGGTTTAAGGCTTCGACTCGAGTCTGGGTGTCTCTGTTTGGCTGGTTTAAGGGTTCGACTCGAGTCTGGGTGTCTCTGTTTGGCTGGTTTAAGGGTTCGACTCGAGTCTGGGTGTCTCTGTTTGGCTGGTTTAAGGGTTCGACTCGAGTCTGGGTGTCTCTGTTTGGCTGGTTTAAGGCTTCGACTCGAGTCTGGGTGTCTCTGTTTGGCTGGTTTAAGGGTTCGACTCGAGTCTGGGTGTCTGTTTGGCTGGTTTAAGGCTTCGACTCGAGTCTGGGTGTCTGTTTGGCTGGTTTAAGGCTTCGACTCGAGTCTGGGTGTCTCTGTTTGGCTGGTTTAAGGGTTCGACTCGAGTCTGGGTGTCTCTGTTTGGCTGGTTTAAGGCTTCGACTCGAGTCTGGGTGTCTCTGTTTGGCTGGTTTAAGGCTTCGACTCGAGTCTGGGTGTCTCTGTTTGGCTGGTTTAAGGGTTCGACTCGAGTCTGGGTGTCTCTGTTTGGCTGGTTTAAGGGTTCGACTAGAGTCTGGGTGTCTCTCTTTGGCTGGTTTAAGGCTTCGACTCGAGTCTGGGTGTCTCTGTTTGGCTGGTTTAAGGGTTCGACTCGAGTCTGGGTGTCTCTGTTTGGCTGGTTTAAGGCTTCGACTAGAGTCTGGGTGTCTCTCTTTGGCTGGTTTAAGGCTTCGACTCGAGTCTGGGTGTCTCTGTTTGGCTGGTTTAAGGCTTCGACTAGAGTCTGGGTGTCTCTGTTTGGCTGGTTTAAGGCTTCGACTAGAGTCTGGGTGTCTCTGTTTGGCTGGTTTAAGGCTTCGACTCGAGTCTGGGTGTCTCTGTTTGGCTGGTTTAAGGGTTCGACTCGAGTCTGGGTGTCTCTGTTTGGCTGGTTTAAGGCTTCGACTAGAGTCTGGGTGTCTCTGTTTGGCTGGTTTAAGGCTTCGACTAGAGTCTGGGTGTCTCTGTTTGGCTGGTTTAAGGCTTCGACTCGAGTCTGGGTGTCTCTCTTTGGCTGGTTTAAGGCTTCGACTCGAGTCTGGGTGTCTCTGTTTGGCTGGTTTAAGGCTTCGACTAGAGTCTGGGTGTCTCTCTTTGGCTGGTTTAAGGCTTCGACTCGAGTCTGGGTGTCTCTCTTTGGCTGGTTTAAGGGTTCGACTCGAGTCTGGGTGTCTCTGTTTGGCTGGTTTAAGGCTTCGACTCGAGTCTGGGTGTCTCTCTTTGGCTGGTTTAAGACTTCGACTAGAGTCTGGGTGTCTCTGTTTGGCTGGTTTAAGGGTTCGACTCGAGTCTGGGTGTCTCTGTTTGGCTGGTTTAAGGCTTCGACTCGAGTCTGGGTGTCTCTGTTTGGCTGGTTTAAGGGTTCGACTCGAGTCTGGGTGTCTGTTTGGCTGGTTTAAGGGTTCGACTCGAGTCTGGGTGTCTCTGTTTGGCTGGTTTAAGGGTTCGACTCGAGTCTGGGTGTCTGTTTGGCTGGTTTAAGGCTTCGACTCGAGTCTGGGTGTCTGTTTGGCTGGTTTAAGGGTTCGACTAGAGTCTGGGTGTCTCTGTTTGGCTGGTTTAAGGCTTCGACTCGAGTCTGGGTGTCTCTGTTTGGCTGGTTTAAGGGTTCGACTCGAGTCTGGGTGTCTCTGTTTGGCTGGTTTAAGGGTTCGACTAGAGTCTGGGTGTCTCTGTTTGGCTGGTTTAAGGGTTCGACTAGAGTCTGGGTGTCTCTGTTTGGCTGGCTTAAGGGTTCGACTCGAGTCTGGGTGTCTCTGTTTGGCTGGTTTAAGGCTTCGACTAGAGTCTGGGTGTCTCTCTTTGGCTGGTTTAAGGCTTCGACTCGAGTCTGGGTGTCTCTGTTTGGCTGGTTTAAGGCTTCGACTCGAGTCTGGGTGTCTCTCTTTGGCTGGTTTAAGACTTCGACTCGAGTCTGGGTGTCTCTGTTTGGCTGGTTTAAGGCTTCGACTCGAGTCTGGGTGTCTCTGTTTGGCTGGTTTAAGGCTTCGACTCGAGTCTGGGTGTCTCTGTTTGGCTGGTTTAAGGGTTCGACTCGAGTCTGGGTGTCTGTTTGGCTGGTTTAAGGCTTCGACTCGAGTCTGGGTGTCTCTGTTTGGCTGGTTTAAGGGTTCGACTCGAGTCTGGGTGTCTCTGTTTGGCTGGTTTAAGGCTTCGACTCGAGTCTGGGTGTCTCTGTTTGGCTGGTTTAAGGGTTCGACTCGAGTCTGGGTGTCTGTTTGGCTGGTTTAAGGCTTCGACTCGAGTCTGGGTGTCTCTGTTTGGCTGGTTTAAGGCTTCGACTCGAGTCTGGGTGTCTCTGTTTGGCTGGTTTAAGGCTTCGACTCGAGTCTGGGTGTCTCTGTTTGGCTGGTTTAAGGGTTCGACTCGAGTCTGGGTGTCTGTTTGGCTGGTTTAAGGGTTCGACTCGAGTCTGGGTGTCTCTGTTTGGCTGGTTTAAGGCTTCGACTCGAGTCTGGGTGTCTCTGTTTGGCTGGTTTAAGGGTTCGACTCGAGTCTGGGTGTCTCTGTTTGGCTGGTTTAAGGGTTCGACTAGAGTCTGGGTGTCTCTGTTTGGCTGGTTTAAGACTTCGACTAGAGTCTGGGTGTCTCTGTTTGGCTGGTTTAAGGCTTCGACTCGAGTCTGGGTGTCTCTCTTTGGCTGGTTTAAGACTTCGACTAGAGTCTGGGTGTCTCTGTTTGGCTGGTTTAAGGGTTCGACTCGAGTCTGGGTGTCTCTGTTTGGCTGGTTTAAGACTTCGACTCGAGTCTGGGTGTCTCTGTTTGGCTGGTTTAAGGCTTCGACTCGAGTCTGGGTGTCTCTGTTTGGCTGGTTTAAGGGTTCGACTCGAGTCTGGGTGTCTCTGTTTGGCTGGTTTAAGGCTTCGACTCGAGTCTGGGTGTCTCTGTTTGGCTGGTTTAAGGGTTCGACTCGAGTCTGGGTGTCTCTGTTTGGCTGGTTTAAGGCTTCGACTCGAGTCTGGGTGTCTCTGTTTGGCTGGTTTAAGACTTCGACTCGAGTCTGGGTGTCTCTGTTTGGCTGGTTTAAGACTTCGACTCAAGTCTGGGTGTCTCTGTTTGGCTGGTTTAAGGGTTCGACTCGAGTCTGGGTGTCTCTGTTTGGCTGGTTTAAGGGTTCGACTCGAGTCTGGGTGTCTCTGTTTGGCTGGTTTAAGGGTTCGACTCGAGTCTGGGTGTCTCTGTTTGGCTGGTTTAAGGCTTCGACTAGAGTCTGGGTGTCTCTGTTTGGCTGGTTTAAGGGTTCGACTCGAGTCTGGGTGTCTCTCTTTGGCTGGTTTAAGGCTTCGACTCGAGTCTGGGTGTCTCTGTTTGGCTGGTTTAAGGCTTCGACTCGAGTCTGGGTGTCTCTCTTTGGCTGGTTTAAGGCTTCGACTCGAGTCTGGGTGTCTCTCTTTGGCTGGTTTAAGGCTTCGACTAGAGTCTGGGTGTCTCTGTTTGGCTGGTTTAAGGCTTCGACTCGAGTCTGGGTGTCTCTGTTTGGCTGGTTTAAGGCTTCGACTCGAGTCTGGGTGTCTCTGTTTGGCTGGTTTAAGGGTTCGACTCGAGTCTGGGTGTCTCTGTTTGGCTGGTTTAATGCTTCGACTCGAGTCTGGGTGTCTCTGTTTGGCTGGTTTAAGACTTCGACTCGAGTCTGGGTGTCTCTGTTTGGCTGGTTTAAGGCTTCGACTCGAGTCTGGGTGTCTCTGTTTGGCTGGTTTAAGACTTCGACTCAAGTCTGGGTGTCTCTGTTTGGCTGGTTTAAGGGTTCGACTCGAGTCTGGGTGTCTCTGTTTGGCTGGTTTAAGGGTTCGACTCGAGTCTGGGTGTCTCTGTTTGGCTGGTTTAAGGGTTCGACTCGAGTCTGGGTGTCTCTGTTTGGCTGGTTTAAGGCTTCGACTAGAGTCTGGGTGTCTGTTTGGCTGGTTTAAGGCTTCGACTCGAGTCTGGGTGTCTCTGTTTGGCTGGTTTAAGGGTTCGACTCGAGTCTGGGTGTCTGTTTGGCTGGTTTAAGGGTTCGACTCGAGTCTGGGTGTCTCTGTTTGGCTGGTTTAAGGGTTCGACTCGAGTCTGGGTGTCTCTCTTTGGCTGGTTTAAGACTTCGACTAGAGTCTGGGTGTCTCTGTTTGGCTGGTTTAAGGGTTCGACTCGAGTCTGGGTGTCTCTGTTTGGCTGGTTTAAGGCTTCGACTCGAGTCTGGGTGTCTCTGTTTGGCTGGTTTAAGGGTTCGACTCGAGTCTGGGTGTCTGTTTGGCTGGTTTAAGGGTTCGACTCGAGTCTGGGTGTCTCTGTTTGGCTGGTTTAAGGGTTCGACTCGAGTCTGGGTGTCTGTTTGGCTGGTTTAAGGCTTCGACTCGAGTCTGGGTGTCTGTTTGGCTGGTTTAAGGGTTCGACTAGAGTCTGGGTGTCTCTGTTTGGCTGGTTTAAGGCTTCGACTCGAGTCTGGGTGTCTCTGTTTGGCTGGTTTAAGGGTTCGACTCGAGTCTGGGTGTCTCTGTTTGGCTGGTTTAAGGGTTCGACTAGAGTCTGGGTGTCTCTGTTTGGCTGGTTTAAGGGTTCGACTAGAGTCTGGGTGTCTCTGTTTGGCTGGCTTAAGGGTTCGACTCGAGTCTGGGTGTCTCTGTTTGGCTGGTTTAAGGCTTCGACTAGAGTCTGGGTGTCTCTCTTTGGCTGGTTTAAGGCTTCGACTCGAGTCTGGGTGTCTCTGTTTGGCTGGTTTAAGGCTTCGACTCGAGTCTGGGTGTCTCTCTTTGGCTGGTTTAAGACTTCGACTCGAGTCTGGGTGTCTCTGTTTGGCTGGTTTAAGGCTTCGACTCGAGTCTGGGTGTCTCTGTTTGGCTGGTTTAAGGCTTCGACTCGAGTCTGGGTGTCTCTGTTTGGCTGGTTTAAGGGTTCGACTCGAGTCTGGGTGTCTGTTTGGCTGGTTTAAGGCTTCGACTCGAGTCTGGGTGTCTCTGTTTGGCTGGTTTAAGGGTTCGACTCGAGTCTGGGTGTCTCTGTTTGGCTGGTTTAAGGCTTCGACTCGAGTCTGGGTGTCTCTGTTTGGCTGGTTTAAGGGTTCGACTCGAGTCTGGGTGTCTGTTTGGCTGGTTTAAGGCTTCGACTCGAGTCTGGGTGTCTCTGTTTGGCTGGTTTAAGGCTTCGACTCGAGTCTGGGTGTCTCTGTTTGGCTGGTTTAAGGCTTCGACTCGAGTCTGGGTGTCTCTGTTTGGCTGGTTTAAGGGTTCGACTCGAGTCTGGGTGTCTCTCTTTGGCTGGTTTAAGGCTTCGACTCGAGTCTGGGTGTCTCTGTTTGGCTGGTTTAAGGCTTCGACTCGAGTCTGGGTGTCTCTCTTTGTCTGGTTTAAGGCTTCGACTCGAGTCTGGGTGTCTCTCTTTGGCTGGTTTAAGGCTTCGACTAGAGTCTGGGTGTCTCTGTTTGGCTGGTTTAAGGCTTCGACTCGAGTCTGGGTGTCTCTGTTTGGCTGGTTTAAGGCTTCGACTCGAGTCTGGGTGTCTCTGTTTGGCTGGTTTAAGGGTTCGACTCGAGTCTGGGTGTCTCTGTTTGGCTGGTTTAATGCTTCGACTCGAGTCTGGGTGTCTCTGTTTGGCTGGTTTAAGACTTCGACTCGAGTCTGGGTGTCTCTGTTTGGCTGGTTTAAGGCTTCGACTCGAGTCTGGGTGTCTCTGTTTGGCTGGTTTAAGACTTCGACTCAAGTCTGGGTGTCTCTGTTTGGCTGGTTTAAGGGTTCGACTCGAGTCTGGGTGTCTCTGTTTGGCTGGTTTAAGGGTTCGACTCGAGTCTGGGTGTCTCTGTTTGGCTGGTTTAAGGGTTCGACTCGAGTCTGGGTGTCTCTGTTTGGCTGGTTTAAGGCTTCGACTAGAGTCTGGGTGTCTGTTTGGCTGGTTTAAGGCTTCGACTCGAGTCTGGGTGTCTCTGTTTGGCTGGTTTAAGGGTTCGACTCGAGTCTGGGTGTCTGTTTGGCTGGTTTAAGGGTTCGACTCGAGTCTGGGTGTCTCTGTTTGGCTGGTTTAAGGGTTCGACTCGAGTCTGGGTGTCTCTCTTTGGCTGGTTTAAGACTTCGACTAGAGTCTGGGTGTCTCTGTTTGGCTGGTTTAAGGGTTCGACTCGAGTCTGGGTGTCTCTGTTTGGCTGGTTTAAGGCTTCGACTCGAGTCTGGGTGTCTCTGTTTGGCTGGTTTAAGGGTTCGACTCGAGTCTGGGTGTCTGTTTGGCTGGTTTAAGGGTTCGACTCGAGTCTGGGTGTCTCTGTTTGGCTGGTTTAAGGGTTCGACTCGAGTCTGGGTGTCTGTTTGGCTGGTTTAAGGCTTCGACTCGAGTCTGGGTGTCTGTTTGGCTGGTTTAAGGGTTCGACTAGAGTCTGGGTGTCTCTGTTTGGCTGGTTTAAGGCTTCGACTCGAGTCTGGGTGTCTCTGTTTGGCTGGTTTAAGGGTTCGACTCGAGTCTGGGTGTCTCTGTTTGGCTGGTTTAAGGGTTCGACTAGAGTCTGGGTGTCTCTGTTTGGCTGGTTTAAGGGTTCGACTAGAGTCTGGGTGTCTCTGTTTGGCTGGCTTAAGGGTTCGACTCGAGTCTGGGTGTCTCTGTTTGGCTGGTTTAAGGCTTCGACTAGAGTCTGGGTGTCTCTCTTTGGCTGGTTTAAGGCTTCGACTCGAGTCTGGGTGTCTCTGTTTGGCTGGTTTAAGGCTTCGACTCGAGTCTGGGTGTCTCTCTTTGGCTGGTTTAAGACTTCGACTCGAGTCTGGGTGTCTCTGTTTGGCTGGTTTAAGGCTTCGACTCGAGTCTGGGTGTCTCTGTTTGGCTGGTTTAAGGCTTCGACTCGAGTCTGGGTGTCTCTGTTTGGCTGGTTTAAGGGTTCGACTCGAGTCTGGGTGTCTGTTTGGCTGGTTTAAGGCTTCGACTCGAGTCTGGGTGTCTCTGTTTGGCTGGTTTAAGGGTTCGACTCGAGTCTGGGTGTCTCTGTTTGGCTGGTTTAAGGCTTCGACTCGAGTCTGGGTGTCTCTGTTTGGCTGGTTTAAGGGTTCGACTCGAGTCTGGGTGTCTGTTTGGCTGGTTTAAGGCTTCGACTCGAGTCTGGGTGTCTCTGTTTGGCTGGTTTAAGGCTTCGACTCGAGTCTGGGTGTCTCTGTTTGGCTGGTTTAAGGCTTCGACTCGAGTCTGGGTGTCTCTGTTTGGCTGGTTTAAGGGTTCGACTCGAGTCTGGGTGTCTCTGTTTGGCTGGTTTAAGGCTTCGACTCGAGTCTGGGTGTCTCTGTTTGGCTGGTTTAAGGGTTCGACTCGAGTCTGGGTGTCTCTGTTTGGCTGGTTTAAGGGTTCGACTAGAGTCTGGGTGTCTCTGTTTGGCTGGTTTAAGACTTCGACTAGAGTCTGGGTGTCTCTGTTTGGCTGGTTTAAGGCTTCGACTCGAGTCTGGGTGTCTCTCTTTGGCTGGTTTAAGACTTCGACTAGAGTCTGGGTGTCTCTGTTTGGCTGGTTTAAGGGTTCGACTCGAGTCTGGGTGTCTCTGTTTGGCTGGTTTAAGACTTCGACTCGAGTCTGGGTGTCTCTGTTTGGCTGGTTTAAGGCTTCGACTCGAGTCTGGGTGTCTCTGTTTGGCTGGTTTAAGGGTTCGACTCGAGTCTGGGTGTCTCTGTTTGGCTGGTTTAAGGCTTCTACTCGAGTCTGGGTGTCTCTGTTTGGCTGGTTTAAGGGTTCGACTCGAGTCTGGGTGTCTCTGTTTGGCTGGTTTAAGGCTTCGACTCGAGTCTGGGTGTCTCTGTTTGGCTGGTTTAAGACTTCGACTCGAGTCTGGGTGTCTCTGTTTGGCTGGTTTAAGACTTCGACTCAAGTCTGGGTGTCTCTGTTTGGCTGGTTTAAGGGTTCGACTCGAGTCTGGGTGTCTCTGTTTGGCTGGTTTAAGGGTTCGACTCGAGTCTGGGTGTCTCTGTTTGGCTGGTTTAAGGGTTCGACTCGAGTCTGGGTGTCTCTGTTTGGCTGGTTTAAGGCTTCGACTAGAGTCTGGGTGTCTCTGTTTGGCTGGTTTAAGGGTTCGACTCGAGTCTGGGTGTCTCTCTTTGGCTGGTTTAAGGCTTCGACTCGAGTCTGGGTGTCTCTGTTTGGCTGGTTTAAGGCTTCGACTAGAGTCTGGGTGTCTCTGTTTGGCTGGTTTAAGGCTTCGACTAGAGTCTGGGTGTCTCTGTTTGGCTGGTTTAAGGCTTCGACTCGAGTCTGGGTGTCTCTCTTTGGCTGGTTTAAGGCTTCGACTCGAGTCTGGGTGTCTCTGTTTGGCTGGTTTAAGGCTTCGACTAGAGTCTGGGTGTCTCTCTTTGGCTGGTTTAAGGCTTCGACTCGAGTCTGGGTGTCTCTCTTTGGCTGGTTTAAGGGTTCGACTCGAGTCTGGGTGTCTCTGTTTGGCTGGTTTAAGGCTTCGACTCGAGTCTGGGTGTCTCTCTTTGGCTGGTTTAAGACTTCGACTAGAGTCTGGGTGTCTCTGTTTGGCTGGTTTAAGGGTTCGACTCGAGTCTGGGTGTCTCTGTTTGGCTGGTTTAAGGCTTCGACTCGAGTCTGGGTGTCTCTGTTTGGCTGGTTTAAGGGTTCGACTCGAGTCTGGGTGTCTGTTTGGCTGGTTTAAGGGTTCGACTCGAGTCTGGGTGTCTCTGTTTGGCTGGTTTAAGGGTTCGACTCGAGTCTGGGTGTCTGTTTGGCTGGTTTAAGGCTTCGACTCGAGTCTGGGTGTCTGTTTGGCTGGTTTAAGGGTTCGACTAGAGTCTGGGTGTCTCTGTTTGGCTGGTTTAAGGCTTCGACTCGAGTCTGGGTGTCTCTGTTTGGCTGGTTTAAGGGTTCGACTCGAGTCTGGGTGTCTCTGTTTGGCTGGTTTAAGGGTTCGACTAGAGTCTGGGTGTCTCTGTTTGGCTGGTTTAAGGGTTCGACTAGAGTCTGGGTGTCTCTGTTTGGCTGGCTTAAGGGTTCGACTCGAGTCTGGGTGTCTCTGTTTGGCTGGTTTAAGGCTTCGACTAGAGTCTGGGTGTCTCTCTTTGGCTGGTTTAAGGCTTCGACTCGAGTCTGGGTGTCTCTGTTTGGCTGGTTTAAGGCTTCGACTCGAGTCTGGGTGTCTCTCTTTGGCTGGTTTAAGACTTCGACTCGAGTCTGGGTGTCTCTGTTTGGCTGGTTTAAGGCTTCGACTCGAGTCTGGGTGTCTCTGTTTGGCTGGTTTAAGGCTTCGACTCGAGTCTGGGTGTCTCTGTTTGGCTGGTTTAAGGGTTCGACTCGAGTCTGGGTGTCTGTTTGGCTGGTTTAAGGCTTCGACTCGAGTCTGGGTGTCTCTGTTTGGCTGGTTTAAGGGTTCGACTCGAGTCTGGGTGTCTCTGTTTGGCTGGTTTAAGGCTTCGACTCGAGTCTGGGTGTCTCTGTTTGGCTGGTTTAAGGGTTCGACTCGAGTCTGGGTGTCTGTTTGGCTGGTTTAAGGCTTCGACTCGAGTCTGGGTGTCTCTGTTTGGCTGGTTTAAGGCTTCGACTCGAGTCTGGGTGTCTCTGTTTGGCTGGTTTAAGGCTTCGACTCGAGTCTGGGTGTCTCTGTTTGGCTGGTTTAAGGGTTCGACTCGAGTCTGGGTGTCTGTTTGGCTGGTTTAAGGGTTCGACTCGAGTCTGGGTGTCTCTGTTTGGCTGGTTTAAGGCTTCGACTCGAGTCTGGGTGTCTCTGTTTGGCTGGTTTAAGGGTTCGACTCGAGTCTGGGTGTCTCTGTTTGGCTGGTTTAAGGGTTCGACTAGAGTCTGGGTGTCTCTGTTTGGCTGGTTTAAGACTTCGACTAGAGTCTGGGTGTCTCTGTTTGGCTGGTTTAAGGCTTCGACTCGAGTCTGGGTGTCTCTCTTTGGCTGGTTTAAGACTTCGACTAGAGTCTGGGTGTCTCTGTTTGGCTGGTTTAAGGGTTCGACTCGAGTCTGGGTGTCTCTGTTTGGCTGGTTTAAGACTTCGACTCGAGTCTGGGTGTCTCTGTTTGGCTGGTTTAAGGCTTCGACTCGAGTCTGGGTGTCTCTGTTTGGCTGGTTTAAGGGTTCGACTCGAGTCTGGGTGTCTCTGTTTGGCTGGTTTAAGGCTTCGACTCGAGTCTGGGTGTCTCTGTTTGGCTGGTTTAAGGGTTCGACTCGAGTCTGGGTGTCTCTGTTTGGCTGGTTTAAGGCTTCGACTCGAGTCTGGGTGTCTCTGTTTGGCTGGTTTAAGACTTCGACTCGAGTCTGGGTGTCTCTGTTTGGCTGGTTTAAGACTTCGACTCAAGTCTGGGTGTCTCTGTTTGGCTGGTTTAAGGGTTCGACTCGAGTCTGGGTGTCTCTGTTTGGCTGGTTTAAGGGTTCGACTCGAGTCTGGGTGTCTCTGTTTGGCTGGTTTAAGGGTTCGACTCGAGTCTGGGTGTCTCTGTTTGGCTGGTTTAAGGCTTCGACTAGAGTCTGGGTGTCTCTGTTTGGCTGGTTTAAGGGTTCGACTCGAGTCTGGGTGTCTCTCTTTGGCTGGTTTAAGGCTTCGACTCGAGTCTGGGTGTCTCTGTTTGGCTGGTTTAAGGCTTCGACTCGAGTCTGGGTGTCTCTCTTTGGCTGGTTTAAGGCTTCGACTCGAGTCTGGGTGTCTCTCTTTGGCTGGTTTAAGGCTTCGACTAGAGTCTGGGTGTCTCTGTTTGGCTGGTTTAAGGCTTCGACTCGAGTCTGGGTGTCTCTGTTTGGCTGGTTTAAGGCTTCGACTCGAGTCTGGGTGTCTCTGTTTGGCTGGTTTAAGGGTTCGACTCGAGTCTGGGTGTCTCTGTTTGGCTGGTTTAATGCTTCGACTCGAGTCTGGGTGTCTCTGTTTGGCTGGTTTAAGACTTCGACTCGAGTCTGGGTGTCTCTGTTTGGCTGGTTTAAGGCTTCGACTCGAGTCTGGGTGTCTCTGTTTGGCTGGTTTAAGACTTCGACTCAAGTCTGGGTGTCTCTGTTTGGCTGGTTTAAGGGTTCGACTCGAGTCTGGGTGTCTCTGTTTGGCTGGTTTAAGGGTTCGACTCGAGTCTGGGTGTCTCTGTTTGGCTGGTTTAAGGGTTCGACTCGAGTCTGGGTGTCTCTGTTTGGCTGGTTTAAGGCTTCGACTAGAGTCTGGGTGTCTGTTTGGCTGGTTTAAGGCTTCGACTCGAGTCTGGGTGTCTCTGTTTGGCTGGTTTAAGGGTTCGACTCGAGTCTGGGTGTCTGTTTGGCTGGTTTAAGGGTTCGACTCGAGTCTGGGTGTCTCTGTTTGGCTGGTTTAAGGGTTCGACTCGAGTCTGGGTGTCTCTCTTTGGCTGGTTTAAGACTTCGACTAGAGTCTGGGTGTCTCTGTTTGGCTGGTTTAAGGGTTCGACTCGAGTCTGGGTGTCTCTGTTTGGCTGGTTTAAGGCTTCGACTCGAGTCTGGGTGTCTCTGTTTGGCTGGTTTAAGGGTTCGACTCGAGTCTGGGTGTCTGTTTGGCTGGTTTAAGGGTTCGACTCGAGTCTGGGTGTCTCTGTTTGGCTGGTTTAAGGGTTCGACTCGAGTCTGGGTGTCTGTTTGGCTGGTTTAAGGCTTCGACTCGAGTCTGGGTGTCTGTTTGGCTGGTTTAAGGGTTCGACTAGAGTCTGGGTGTCTCTGTTTGGCTGGTTTAAGGCTTCGACTCGAGTCTGGGTGTCTCTGTTTGGCTGGTTTAAGGGTTCGACTCGAGTCTGGGTGTCTCTGTTTGGCTGGTTTAAGGGTTCGACTAGAGTCTGGGTGTCTCTGTTTGGCTGGTTTAAGGGTTCGACTAGAGTCTGGGTGTCTCTGTTTGGCTGGTTTAAGGGTTCGACTCGAGTCTGGGTGTCTCTGTTTGGCTGGTTTAAGGCTTCGACTAGAGTCTGGGTGTCTCTCTTTGGCTGGTTTAAGGCTTCGACTCGAGTCTGGGTGTCTCTGTTTGGCTGGTTTAAGGCTTCGACTCGAGTCTGGGTGTCTCTCTTTGGCTGGTTTAAGACTTCGACTCGAGTCTGGGTGTCTCTGTTTGGCTGGTTTAAGGCTTCGACTCGAGTCTGGGTGTCTCTGTTTGGCTGGTTTAAGGCTTCGACTCGAGTCTGGGTGTCTCTGTTTGGCTGGTTTAAGGGTTCGACTCGAGTCTGGGTGTCTGTTTGGCTGGTTTAAGGCTTCGACTCGAGTCTGGGTGTCTCTGTTTGGCTGGTTTAAGGGTTCGACTCGAGTCTGGGTGTCTCTGTTTGGCTGGTTTAAGGCTTCGACTCGAGTCTGGGTGTCTCTGTTTGGCTGGTTTAAGGGTTCGACTCGAGTCTGGGTGTCTGTTTGGCTGGTTTAAGGCTTCGACTCGAGTCTGGGTGTCTCTGTTTGGCTGGTTTAAGGCTTCGACTCGAGTCTGGGTGTCTCTGTTTGGCTGGTTTAAGGCTTCGACTCGAGTCTGGGTGTCTCTGTTTGGCTGGTTTAAGGGTTCGACTCGAGTCTGGGTGTCTCTCTTTGGCTGGTTTAAGGCTTCGACTCGAGTCTGGGTGTCTCTGTTTGGCTGGTTTAAGGCTTCGACTCGAGTCTGGGTGTCTCTCTTTGGCTGGTTTAAGGCTTCGACTCGAGTCTGGGTGTCTCTCTTTGGCTGGTTTAAGGCTTCGACTAGAGTCTGGGTGTCTCTGTTTGGCTGGTTTAAGGCTTCGACTCGAGTCTGGGTGTCTCTGTTTGGCTGGTTTAAGGCTTCGACTCGAGTCTGGGTGTCTCTGTTTGGCTGGTTTAAGGGTTCGACTCGAGTCTGGGTGTCTCTGTTTGGCTGGTTTAATGCTTCGACTCGAGTCTGGGTGTCTCTGTTTGGCTGGTTTAAGACTTCGACTCGAGTCTGGGTGTCTCTGTTTGGCTGGTTTAAGGCTTCGACTCGAGTCTGGGTGTCTCTGTTTGGCTGGTTTAAGACTTCGACTCAAGTCTGGGTGTCTCTGTTTGGCTGGTTTAAGGGTTCGACTCGAGTCTGGGTGTCTCTGTTTGGCTGGTTTAAGGGTTCGACTCGAGTCTGGGTGTCTCTGTTTGGCTGGTTTAAGGGTTCGACTCGAGTCTGGGTGTCTCTGTTTGGCTGGTTTAAGGCTTCGACTAGAGTCTGGGTGTCTGTTTGGCTGGTTTAAGGCTTCGACTCGAGTCTGGGTGTCTCTGTTTGGCTGGTTTAAGGGTTCGACTCGAGTCTGGGTGTCTGTTTGGCTGGTTTAAGGGTTCGACTCGAGTCTGGGTGTCTCTGTTTGGCTGGTTTAAGGGTTCGACTCGAGTCTGGGTGTCTCTCTTTGGCTGGTTTAAGACTTCGACTAGAGTCTGGGTGTCTCTGTTTGGCTGGTTTAAGGGTTCGACTCGAGTCTGGGTGTCTCTGTTTGGCTGGTTTAAGGCTTCGACTCGAGTCTGGGTGTCTCTGTTTGGCTGGTTTAAGGGTTCGACTCGAGTCTGGGTGTCTGTTTGGCTGGTTTAAGGGTTCGACTCGAGTCTGGGTGTCTCTGTTTGGCTGGTTTAAGGGTTCGACTCGAGTCTGGGTGTCTGTTTGGCTGGTTTAAGGCTTCGACTCGAGTCTGGGTGTCTGTTTGGCTGGTTTAAGGGTTCGACTAGAGTCTGGGTGTCTCTGTTTGGCTGGTTTAAGGCTTCGACTCGAGTCTGGGTGTCTCTGTTTGGCTGGTTTAAGGGTTCGACTCGAGTCTGGGTGTCTCTGTTTGGCTGGTTTAAGGGTTCGACTAGAGTCTGGGTGTCTCTGTTTGGCTGGTTTAAGGGTTCGACTAGAGTCTGGGTGTCTCTGTTTGGCTGGCTTAAGGGTTCGACTCGAGTCTGGGTGTCTCTGTTTGGCTGGTTTAAGGCTTCGATTAGAGTCTGGGTGTCTCTCTTTGGCTGGTTTAAGGCTTCGACTCGAGTCTGGGTGTCTCTGTTTGGCTGGTTTAAGGCTTCGACTCGAGTCTGGGTGTCTCTCTTTGGCTGGTTTAAGACTTCGACTCGAGTCTGGGTGTCTCTGTTTGGCTGGTTTAAGGCTTCGACTCGAGTCTGGGTGTCTCTGTTTGGCTGGTTTAAGGGTTCGACTCGAGTCTGGGTGTCTGTTTGGCTGGTTTAAGGCTTCGACTCGAGTCTGGGTGTCTCTGTTTGGCTGGTTTAAGGGTTCGACTCGAGTCTGGGTGTCTCTGTTTGGCTGGTTTAAGGCTTCGACTCGAGTCTGGGTGTCTCTGTTTGGCTGGTTTAAGGGTTCGACTCGAGTCTGGGTGTCTGTTTGGCTGGTTTAAGGCTTCGACTCGAGTCTGGGTGTCTCTGTTTGGCTGGTTTAAGGCTTCGACTCGAGTCTGGGTGTCTCTGTTTGGCTGGTTTAAGGCTTCGACTCGAGTCTGGGTGTCTCTGTTTGGCTGGTTTAAGGGTTCGACTCGAGTCTGGGTGTCTCTGTTTGGCTGGTTTAAGGCTTCGACTCGAGTCTGGGTGTCTCTGTTTGGCTGGTTTAAGGGTTCGACTCGAGTCTGGGTGTCTCTGTTTGGCTGGTTTAAGGGTTCGACTAGAGTCTGGGTGTCTCTGTTTGGCTGGTTTAAGACTTCGACTAGAGTCTGGGTGTCTCTGTTTGGCTGGTTTAAGGCTTCGACTCGAGTCTGGGTGTCTCTCTTTGGCTGGTTTAAGACTTCGACTAGAGTCTGGGTGTCTCTGTTTGGCTGGTTTAAGGGTTCGACTCGAGTCTGGGTGTCTCTGTTTGGCTGGTTTAAGACTTCGACTCGAGTCTGGGTGTCTCTGTTTGGCTGGTTTAAGGCTTCGACTCGAGTCTGGGTGTCTCTGTTTGGCTGGTTTAAGGGTTCGACTCGAGTCTGGGTGTCTCTGTTTGGCTGGTTTAAGGCTTCTACTCGAGTCTGGGTGTCTCTGTTTGGCTGGTTTAAGGGTTCGACTCGAGTCTGGGTGTCTCTGTTTGGCTGGTTTAAGGCTTCGACTCGAGTCTGGGTGTCTCTGTTTGGCTGGTTTAAGACTTCGACTCGAGTCTGGGTGTCTCTGTTTGGCTGGTTTAAGACTTCGACTCAAGTCTGGGTGTCTCTGTTTGGCTGGTTTAAGGGTTCGACTCGAGTCTGGGTGTCTCTGTTTGGCTGGTTTAAGGGTTCGACTCGAGTCTGGGTGTCTCTGTTTGGCTGGTTTAAGGGTTCGACTCGAGTCTGGGTGTCTCTGTTTGGCTGGTTTAAGGCTTCGACTAGAGTCTGGGTGTCTCTGTTTGGCTGGTTTAAGGGTTCGACTCGAGTCTGGGTGTCTCTCTTTGGCTGGTTTAAGGCTTCGACTCGAGTCTGGGTGTCTCTGTTTGGCTGGTTTAAGGCTTCGACTCGAGTCTGGGTGTCTCTCTTTGGCTGGTTTAAGGCTTCGACTCGAGTCTGGGTGTCTCTCTTTGGCTGGTTTAAGGCTTCGACTAGAGTCTGGGTGTCTCTGTTTGGCTGGTTTAAGGCTTCGACTCGAGTCTGGGTGTCTCTGTTTGGCTGGTTTAAGGCTTCGACTCGAGTCTGGGTGTCTCTGTTTGGCTGGTTTAAGGGTTCGACTCGAGTCTGGGTGTCTCTGTTTGGCTGGTTTAATGCTTCGACTCGAGTCTGGGTGTCTCTGTTTGGCTGGTTTAAGACTTCGACTCGAGTCTGGGTGTCTCTGTTTGGCTGGTTTAAGGCTTCGACTCGAGTCTGGGTGTCTCTGTTTGGCTGGTTTAAGACTTCGACTCAAGTCTGGGTGTCTCTGTTTGGCTGGTTTAAGGGTTCGACTCGAGTCTGGGTGTCTCTGTTTGGCTGGTTTAAGGGTTCGACTCGAGTCTGGGTGTCTCTGTTTGGCTGGTTTAAGGGTTCGACTCGAGTCTGGGTGTCTCTGTTTGGCTGGTTTAAGGGTTCGACTCGAGTCTGGGTGTCTCTGTTTGGCTGGTTTAAGACTTCGACTCGAGTCTGGGTTTCTCTGTTTGGCTGGTTTAAGACTTCGACTCGAGTCTGGGTGTCTCTGTTTGGCTGGTTTAAGACTTCGACTCGAGTCTGGGTGTCTCTGTTTGGCTGGTTTAAGACTTCGACTCGAGTCTGGGTGTCTCTGTTTGGCTGGTTTAAGACTTCGACTCGAGTCTGGGTGTCTCTGTTTGGCTGGTTTAAGACTTCGACTCGAGTCTGGGTGTCTCTGTTTGGCTGGTTTAAGGGTTCGACTCGAGTCTGGGTGTCTCTGTTTGGCTGGTTTAAGGGTTCGACTCGAGTCTGGGTGTCTCTGTTTGGCTGGTTTAAGACTTCGACTCGAGTCTGGGTGTCTCTGTTTGGCTGGTTTAAGGGTTCGACTCGAGTCTGGGTGTCTCTGTTTGGCTGGTTTAAGGGTTCGACTCGAGTCTGGGTGTCTCTGTTTGGCTGGTTTAAGACTTCGACTAGAGTCTGGGTGTCTCTGTTTGGCTGGTTTAAGGCTTCGACTAGAGTCTGGGTGTCTCTGTTTGGCTGGTTTAAGACTTCGACTAGAGTCTGGGTGTCTCTGTTTGGCTGGTTTAAGGCTTCGACTCGAGTCTGGGTGTCTCTGTTTGGCTGGTTTAAGGGTTCGACTCGAGTCTGGGTGTCTCTGTTTGGCTGGTTTAAGGGTTCGACTCGAGTCTGGGTGTCTCTGTTTGGCTGGTTTAAGGCTTCGACTCGAGTCTGGGTGTCTCTGTTTGGCTGGTTTAAGGGTTCGACTCGAGTCTGGGTGTCTCTGTTTGGCTGGTTTAAGGGTTCGACTCGAGTCTGGGTGTCTCTGTTTGGCTGGTTTAAGGCTTCGACTCGAGTCTGGGTGTCTCTGTTTGGCTGGTTTAAGGCTTCGACTCGAGTCTGGGTGTCTCTGTTTGGCTGGTTTAAGGGTTCGACTCGAGTCTGGGTGTCTGTTTGGCTGGTTTAAGGCTTCGACTCGAGTCTGGGTGTCTCTGTTTGGCTGGTTTAAGGGTTCGACTCGAGTCTGGGTGTCTCTGTTTGGCTGGTTTAAGGCTTCGACTCGAGTCTGGGTGTCTCTGTTTGGCTGGTTTAAGGGTTCGACTCGAGTCTGGGTGTCTGTTTGGCTGGTTTAAGGCTTCGACTCGAGTCTGGGTGTCTCTGTTTGGCTGGTTTAAGGCTTCGACTCGAGTCTGGGTGTCTCTGTTTGGCTGGTTTAAGGCTTCGACTCGAGTCTGGGTGTCTCTGTTTGGCTGGTTTAAGGGTTCGACTCGAGTCTGGGTGTCTCTGTTTGGCTGGTTTAAGGCTTCGACTCGAGTCTGGGTGTCTCTGTTTGGCTGGTTTAAGGGTTCGACTCGAGTCTGGGTGTCTCTGTTTGGCTGGTTTAAGGGTTCGACTAGAGTCTGGGTGTCTCTGTTTGGCTGGTTTAAGACTTCGACTAGAGTCTGGGTGTCTCTGTTTGGCTGGTTTAAGGCTTCGACTCGAGTCTGGGTGTCTCTCTTTGGCTGGTTTAAGACTTCGACTAGAGTCTGGGTGTCTCTGTTTGGCTGGTTTAAGGGTTCGACTCGAGTCTGGGTGTCTCTGTTTGGCTGGTTTAAGACTTCGACTCGAGTCTGGGTGTCTCTGTTTGGCTGGTTTAAGGCTTCGACTCGAGTCTGGGTGTCTCTGTTTGGCTGGTTTAAGGGTTCGACTCGAGTCTGGGTGTCTCTGTTTGGCTGGTTTAAGGCTTCTACTCGAGTCTGGGTGTCTCTGTTTGGCTGGTTTAAGGGTTCGACTCGAGTCTGGGTGTCTCTGTTTGGCTGGTTTAAGGCTTCGACTCGAGTCTGGGTGTCTCTGTTTGGCTGGTTTAAGACTTCGACTCGAGTCTGGGTGTCTCTGTTTGGCTGGTTTAAGACTTCGACTCAAGTCTGGGTGTCTCTGTTTGGCTGGTTTAAGGGTTCGACTCGAGTCTGGGTGTCTCTGTTTGGCTGGTTTAAGGGTTCGACTCGAGTCTGGGTGTCTCTGTTTGGCTGGTTTAAGGGTTCGACTCGAGTCTGGGTGTCTCTGTTTGGCTGGTTTAAGGCTTCGACTAGAGTCTGGGTGTCTCTGTTTGGCTGGTTTAAGGGTTCGACTCGAGTCTGGGTGTCTCTCTTTGGCTGGTTTAAGGCTTCGACTCGAGTCTGGGTGTCTCTGTTTGGCTGGTTTAAGGCTTCGACTCGAGTCTGGGTGTCTCTCTTTGGCTGGTTTAAGGCTTCGACTCGAGTCTGGGTGTCTCTCTTTGGCTGGTTTAAGGCTTCGACTAGAGTCTGGGTGTCTCTGTTTGGCTGGTTTAAGGCTTCGACTCGAGTCTGGGTGTCTCTGTTTGGCTGGTTTAAGGCTTCGACTCGAGTCTGGGTGTCTCTGTTTGGCTGGTTTAAGGGTTCGACTCGAGTCTGGGTGTCTCTGTTTGGCTGGTTTAATGCTTCGACTCGAGTCTGGGTGTCTCTGTTTGGCTGGTTTAAGACTTCGACTCGAGTCTGGGTGTCTCTGTTTGGCTGGTTTAAGGCTTCGACTCGAGTCTGGGTGTCTCTGTTTGGCTGGTTTAAGACTTCGACTCAAGTCTGGGTGTCTCTGTTTGGCTGGTTTAAGGGTTCGACTCGAGTCTGGGTGTCTCTGTTTGGCTGGTTTAAGGGTTCGACTCGAGTCTGGGTGTCTCTGTTTGGCTGGTTTAAGGGTTCGACTCGAGTCTGGGTGTCTCTGTTTGGCTGGTTTAAGGGTTCGACTCGAGTCTGGGTGTCTCTGTTTGGCTGGTTTAAGACTTCGACTCGAGTCTGGGTTTCTCTGTTTGGCTGGTTTAAGACTTCGACTCGAGTCTGGGTGTCTCTGTTTGGCTGGTTTAAGACTTCGACTCGAGTCTGGGTGTCTCTGTTTGGCTGGTTTAAGACTTCGACTCGAGTCTGGGTGTCTCTGTTTGGCTGGTTTAAGACTTCGACTCGAGTCTGGGTGTCTCTGTTTGGCTGGTTTAAGACTTCGACTCGAGTCTGGGTGTCTCTGTTTGGCTGGTTTAAGGGTTCGACTCGAGTCTGGGTGTCTCTGTTTGGCTGGTTTAAGGGTTCGACTCGAGTCTGGGTGTCTCTGTTTGGCTGGTTTAAGACTTCGACTCGAGTCTGGGTGTCTCTGTTTGGCTGGTTTAAGGGTTCGACTCGAGTCTGGGTGTCTCTGTTTGGCTGGTTTAAGGGTTCGACTCGAGTCTGGGTGTCTCTGTTTGGCTGGTTTAAGACTTCGACTAGAGTCTGGGTGTCTCTGTTTGGCTGGTTTAAGGCTTCGACTAGAGTCTGGGTGTCTCTGTTTGGCTGGTTTAAGACTTCGACTAGAGTCTGGGTGTCTCTGTTTGGCTGGTTTAAGGCTTCGACTCGAGTCTGGGTGTCTCTGTTTGGCTGGTTTAAGGGTTCGACTCGAGTCTGGGTGTCTCTGTTTGGCTGGTTTAAGGGTTCGACTCGAGTCTGGGTGTCTCTGTTTGGCTGGTTTAAGGCTTCGACTCGAGTCTGGGTGTCTCTGTTTGGCTGGTTTAAGGGTTCGACTCGAGTCTGGGTGTCTCTGTTTGGCTGGTTTAAGGGTTCGACTCGAGTCTGGGTGTCTCTGTTTGGCTGGTTTAAGGCTTCGACTAGAGTCTGGGTGTCTCTCTTTGGCTGGTTTAAGGGTTCGACTCGAGTCTGGGTGTCTCTGTTTGGCTGGTTTAAGGGTTCGACTCGAGTCTGGGTGTCTCTGTTTGGCTGGTTTAAGGGTTCGACTCGAGTCTGGGTGTCTCTGTTTGGCTGGTTTAAGACTTCGACTAGAGTCTGGGTGTCTCTCTTTGGCTGGTTTAAGGGTTCGACTCGAGTCTGGGTGTCTCTGTTTGGCTGGTTTAAGGGTTCGACTCGAGTCTGGGTGTCTCTGTTTTGCTGGTTTAAGGCTTCGACTAGAGTCTGGGTGTCTCTCTTTGGCTGGTTTAAGGGTTCGACTCGAGTCTGGGTGTCTCTGTTTGGCTGGTTAAAGGGTTCGACTCGAGTCTGGGTGTCTCTCTTTGGCTGGTTTAAGGGTTCGACTCGAGTCTGGGTGTCTCTGTTTGGCTGGTTTAAGGGTTCGACTCGAGTCTGGGTGTCTCTGTTTGGCTGGTTTAAGGGTTCGACTCGAGTCTGGGTGTCTCTCTTTGGCTGGTTTAAGGGTTCGACTCGAGTCTGGGTGTCTCTGTTTGGCTGGTTTAAGACTTCGACTCGAGTCTGGGTGTCTCTGTTTGGCTGGTTTAAGGGTTCGACTCGAGTCTGGGTGTCTCTGTTTGGCTGGTTTAAGGGTTCGACTCGAGTCTGGGTGTCTCTGTTTGGCTGGTTTAAGACTTCGACTCGAGTCTGGGTGTCTCTGTTTGGCTGGTTTAAGGGTTCGACTCGAGTCTGGGTGTCTCTCTTTGGCTGGTTTAAGGGTTCGACTCGAGTCTGGGTGTCTCTGTTTGGCTGGTTTAAGGGTTCGACTCGAGTCTGGGTGTCTCTGTTTGGCTGGTTTAAGGGTTCGACTCGAGTCTGGGTGTCTCTCTTTGGCTGGTTTAAGGCTTCGACTCGAGTCTGGGTGTCTCTCTTTGGCTGGTTTAAGGGTTCGACTCGAGTCTGGGTGTCTCTGTTTGGCTGGTTTAAGGGTTCGACTCGAGTCTGGGTGTCTCTGTTTGGCTGGTTTAAGGCTTCGACTAGAGTCTGGGTGTCTCTCTTTGGCTGGTTTAAGGGTTCGACTCGAGTCTGGGTGTCTCTGTTTGGCTGGTTTAAGGGTTCGACTCGAGTCTGGGTGTCTCTGTTTGGCTGGTTTAAGGGTTCGACTCGAGTCTGGGTGTCTCTGTTTGGCTGGTTTAAGGCTTCGACTAGAGTCTGGGTGTCTCTCTTTGGCTGGTTTAAGGGTTCGACTCGAGTCTGGGTGTCTCTGTTTGGCTGGTTTAAGGGTTCGACTCGAGTCTGGGTGTCTCTCTTTGGCTGGTTTAAGGGTTCGACTCGAGTCTGGGTGTCTCTGTTTGGCTGGTTTAAGGGTTCGACTCGAGTCTGGGTGTCTCTGTTTGGCTGGTTTAAGGGTTCGACTCGAGTCTGGGTGTCTCTCTTTGGCTGGTTTAAGGGTTCGACTCGAGTCTGGGTGTCTCTGTTTGGCTGGTTTAAGACTTCGACTCGAGTCTGGGTGTCTCTGTTTGGCTGGTTTAAGGGTTCGACTCGAGTCTGGGTGTCTCTGTTTGGCTGGTTTAAGGGTTCGACTCGAGTCTGGGTGTCTCTGTTTGGCTGGTTTAAGACTTCGACTCGAGTCTGGGTGTCTCTGTTTGGCTGGTTTAAGGGTTCGACTCGAGTCTGGGTGTCTCTCTTTGGCTGGTTTAAGGGTTCGACTCGAGTCTGGGTGTCTCTGTTTGGCTGGTTTAAGGGTTCGACTCGAGTCTGGGTGTCTCTGTTTGGCTGGTTTAAGGGTTCGACTCGAGTCTGGGTGTCTCTCTTTGGCTGGTTTAAGGCTTCGACTCGAGTCTGGGTGTCTCTCTTTGGCTGGTTTAAGGCTTCGACTCGAGTCTGGGTGTCTCTCTTTGGCTGGTTTAAGGCTTCGACTCGAGTCTGGGTGTCTCTCTTTGGCTGGTTTAAGGGTTCGACTCGAGTCTGGGTGTCTCTCTTTGGCTGGTTTAAGGCTTCGACTCGAGTCTGGGTGTCTCTCTTTGGCTGGTTTAAGGCTTCGACTCGAGTCTGGGTGTCTCTCTTTGGCTGGTTTAAGGCTTCGACTCGAGTCTGGGTGTCTCTGTTTGGCTGGTTTAAGACTTCGACTCGAGTCTGGGTGTCTCTGTTTGGCTGGTTTAAGACTTCGACTCGAGTCTGGGTGTCTCTCTTTGGCTGGTTTAAGGCTTCGACTCGAGTCTGGGTGTCTCTGTTTGGCTGGTTTAAGGGTTCGACTCGAGTCTGGGTGTCTCTGTTTGGCTGGTTTAAGGGTTCGACTCGAGTCTGGGTGTCTCTGTTTGGCTGGTTTAAGACTTCGACTCGAGTCTGGGTGTCTCTCTTTGGCTGGTTTAAGGCTTCGACTCGAGTCTGGGTGTCTCTCTTTGGCTGGTTTAAGGCTTCGACTCGAGTCTGGGTGTCTCTGTTTGGCTGGTTTAAGACTTCGACTCGAGTCTGGGTGTCTCTCTTTGGCTGGTTTAAGGCTTCGACTCGAGTCTGGGTGTCTCTGTTTGGCTGGTTTAAGACTTCGACTCGAGTCTGGGTGTCTCTGTTTGGCTGGTTTAAGGGTTCGACTCGAGTCTGGGTGTCTCTGTTTGGCTGGTTTAAGGCTTCAACTCGAGTCTGGGTGTCTGGTTTAAGGGTTGGGCGAGAGTCTGGATGGTCGGTGTGGCTAAAGCTCGTGCCGGGGGCTCAGGTTAATTGGCTATGGTGAAGAGTCTGACAAGTAGTGCCTGGTTCACAACGGTGGTGAGGGTGGGGTAATGCGAGCGTGTGGTTGGCTGGTGTCATTGGGGCTTGGTGTTGGGCTAGGGATAGGCTTTTTGGCGAGACTTGTTGCGAGGGAAAAATGCAGGTTGGCTCGTTCACCAACAAAGACAAATAACATAAACAGACTGTTGGGAAAGTGCTGTTAGCGAGCACCTATGAAGGCCGGAATGGTCAACGAGGGGGTGGGTGGCCAGCACCACTCCCGACCGCCTTTGTTTCCCTAGTGGCGATATTTACTATACACCGCACTAGGTACTCATTTGAGGCTGAGTGGACCTAGGGGAGACCCAGGATCAGTTCAAATAATCGTCACCGGTGGAGGCCGTGAGCGGGAATCGAACTCGGGCGGCCGGGTTCATAGCGCAGCGCGCTAACCACTACACTGCCGCTCCCCACCAACACCCCCCCCCTGCCCTCTCAAACACCATCTCCACGCTTGGCTCTCTCACCGATGGTCTCCGTCCGCTCTCCACGCCGCTCATCTCTCTCTCTGTGTCTCTCTGCGCGCGTGCACGGCCGCGGGAGCCGCGTGCTGACTCCGAGCCGCGTTCCCACCGCAATTAAATAAAGAAGGCGTTGCCATGGCGAGCCGGGCTCCGGGGGACGAGACGAGGCGGCGTTGGCGGTCAGAGGAGAAAAAAAGGAAATCAGCATTCTCAGCGGCAGTCGCGGCTCGCTTCACGATAAACACACGGCGCTCTCTCCCTCTCACTCCACGTGGGGTACGAGTGTTCCACACCACGTGGTGGTGGTTGCATTGATTAACCGATTCATGGACCGCGAGGGGGGGTGTTGTTGGTGTTATTGATTGTTAAGCGCCGATTGTAAATGTAATTATTGTCAAATTGTCGCACGGATGAAATCACCCGCAGGGTGGATTAAGCACGGATCAATGTATATATGTGGGGTTGAAGATACATCAGAAATAAGGCGTGATGTTTGTAATGAATTCGGCAGGAGGTGTTGTGATGATGGGGAATGGAGTGAGAGGCGATGCGCGCGGGAGCCGTGGGACACAGTGACTGAGCCGTGGGACGTGGTGATTGAGCCGTTGGACGCGGTGACTGAGCCGCGGTGACTGAGCCGTGGGTCGTGGTGACTGAGCCTGACGGGGCGCATAGGGCAGGGAGGGGGGGTCCTGTGCTGTGGCAACTGAAATAATTCGTGGAAGCGCTGAGTGGATGCGGTGGAGCGGGTGGGGGCGCTGTGGTAGTCAAGGGCTCCCATGGCTCGATACCCCCCCCCCCGCGCGCCCCGCCCAACATTAATAAACAGTGACAATTAACAAAGTAACTATTCACCCATGAAATTATTTTTTACGCCCACGATGCATTCATGCTGTGAAATAAGCGCTTGGGAGAAAGCTATTTTGAATCGTAACGCTATAGATTATTTTATTATTATTATTATGGATGGACTCGTCCCTGCCATATAAATATGGAGCTACGACCAGTCGGTTTGGGCATTAAACAGGAGATGAGCGACGGTCCATATTTGAGTTCCCATCTTCACCCACACTCCCCTTCCACAGCGATTATGGGCGCCTTGGTGGCGAGATGTTAAATGCCTCGCCTGGTATGCAGGAGGTCCTGGGTTTTGATCGCGACCCTGAGCCTATACATCTGCGTCTTTCTACCCCGCGGCCGCGTGGATTTTTCTCCGAGTCCTCCGAGTTTTCCCTCCGGATTTAGAAGCACGCGTTTAGAGTATTTGTGCTGCTATAAATGTCCACATGATAAGCCACTTTGTTGAGCCATCATTTGCGGTCAGTTCGCTTCTGACAAAGAGCGTCATAGCTCAGTGAGCCTTACCTGGTCAAATATAAATAGTTTAGTTAATAGTTTTAGTAGTTTAATATTCATCTCACGACTTCGGTTCCCAATTTCATTCGTCCCGTTTCACCGACTCGCTTGTAAAGTTCCGTTTCCTCCGTCGATTAAACGTACCGATCATCATCGACTTGTCATCTTCTCACGCGTACGATTCCACGGTTGTGTCGTTCGCGGAGTGATAGATTTTAATCGACGCGTCGGTACCCGCCGAGTGATTTTCTGCTCGAACGATGCCCACTGAGGCGTTGCTTGTTCCCTGTTCACGGCTCTGAGCCAGTGGTGGAAATTCCACATTCCCTTTTCTTCTTATATTCGCATGGAAGTATCAGTATTTGGCCTTAAGTATAATAGGTGACGTTTTGGGCGATGGGCCGTCTTCATAGCACATAAAGAGAGAATTTAGAGATCGAATTGATAATAAGGGTTGCAGACTGCCCGTGTTTACACCATGGGGCCAGATGAGAATTACATTTACAATGTTTTCCTGATGAGCAATGTTTGAATAGCCATATGAATAGTTACACTCATAGTAGCTATTGAGTGGCAAAACCCTTTCATAATTAACAACTTTTTGCTACGTTGATGAATTCATCTCAATAATTAACATTTCGTAATTATAATTGCGATACAAAATTAACAACACTTCATGTGACCTCCTTTGCCAGTACCAAAATATGAGAATAGGGTTTCCCCGTTTTTTCTGGCAACAAAACAGGTGTTAAGATGTTAAAACACCAAACTGAAACCTTTTACATGGGCTCGTGTCTGCATTAACCACAATACTTGTGGTCAGAATGCAAACAAAAAACGTACTCTGATAATATATGCATTGTCTTTGAAACTGGCTGGACCAATCAGTCTTTGAAACTGATTTCAGTTTGGTGTTTTAACATCTTAAGACCTGTTTTGTTGCCAAAAAAGGTGGAAAACCTATTCTCATCAACAACACTCTTGACTTTTTGCATTCACTGCTCGGGCGAGCGAAGGAATCGAATCGCGGATCACCAAGCGGAGTGAATCGCTGAGCCAAAAGGCCACTATCCGAGAGCGGCTCTGATGGGCAGCACGCGATATCTTCGTGTTCTCCAGCGCCGGCAGAAACACGTGGACACGGGGATATGGGGTCACGTGGTCACGGGGACGAGGGGATACGGGGTCACACGGTCACGCGGACGAGGGGATACGGGGTCATTGGAACACGTGGACATGGGGTCACATTGATAGGGGGACACACGATTACGGGGATACGGGGCACGGGATCAGGGTGGGGGGCACGTGGTCACACTTCCCTCTCCAATTACGAAGCATTCCCATTCATTCTTCGCTCACTCTTCACTCGCGGTGTCGTAGGTGGGCGAGCGGCCGCCCGCCCGCGCAAGAACAACGCACGCGGGGTTCACAGACGCCGCCTAAACGCGAGCGGGGTGTTTGTTGAGTGGTGTGTTTATTTATTTATTTATTACGGATGGGGGGGGTACATTTAAACGTCACACACTACTTCAAACGAGCCAACAATTGCTTTGCACTGAGATCTACGTTCACGATTGGTGTGCGTGAGCCTGAAGAAGCTAAAAGTTAAATAAACGCCACGACTCGACGCGTCTCCCGACACACACACACAGGCGCCACCCCCAACACCCCCACTGCCCCCACCACCCCCACGAATTCACGCGGGCGAGGAGGAGGGGGGCCCTGCGACCAACACGACAAGAGGTCTCATCATTGCGGGGTTCCCCTGTTCGCACCCAGGTTCAACTAAACGATTACAACTTTACTCTTCAAATGTTAACCAGGTAAGGCCCACTGAGCTATGTGGGCTCCTTTTTTTTCTCTCCCAGAAGCGACCTGAAGCCACGACGTGGCTTCATCGTGTGGACATTTACGGAAGCCAAATCCTCTGATCGCGTGACGTTGATTCTAAATGTGGAGGGGAAAACCCGGAGATAAATCCACGCGACCGCGGGGAGAGTGACACCGCAAACTCCAAATATACAGCAGGCGTCAGGGTTGGGTTCGAACCCACGACCTCTTGCATACCCGGCGAGGTAGTTAACATCTCGCCACCGTGGCGCACAGGTACCCCCACGCCCAGCTCGCCGTTAGATCCCACAGGTGTATCTGGGTGTTTAGGGGGAGTCGTTGTACCGGTGGGGGTTGGGGGAGTTTGCCGTGGTGATCAACAATTCGCAGCGTCACCTCGATAGACCCCCTAAAGAGTCTTGCCTGCGCCATTCCACAAACATCATCGTCTGAGACGCGGGCAGTGACTCGCCCGGGGGCTGAAGTGGGGGAAAAAACGTCTTCTTTCAAATAAACTGCAGCGGCCAATCAGAAACCTTCACCCCTCGTACTCACGACAGTTCGTTGTCCCTCCCCTCCCCCGACACTCCGATGAGCACGGTTGGCTACGTGCGGTGCGAAAGAAGTTCAACGTACGTGCACACACGCTCGGCGACACGGCGCGCCCGTTAGCACCCTCTCTCTCTGAGCCCCACAGCCAACTCTGATTATTGGTGGCGGCTGCATTTTGTTTTTTTTTACCAAGCCCCGCAGTCGCAAGTTGCTTTAATTCTTAATTCCCTCCGTTTTATTGCTCTTCCGGTAGCTCCCTTGATGGTTACGGCTACAGAGTCCGTGGCGATTATAATCAGTGGGTCTCTGAAGTACCCGGCCCCCCCTGACGAACAGCAACGACCCCCCCCCCCTCCATTCAGAGACAGGACCTTTGTCGAGGTGGCTTGGGGAGGCATTCGAATTAAAGACGCCATCACGGACAATGCCGCTCACATTTCCCCCCCTCTCCAAGATCCCGCAGCTGCTGCACAGTCGACAGCTGACCCACGCCAGAGGTTCTACTCTTTCACTCATGGAGGTTTACACTGTGGGTGTGAATGCCCCCCTCCCCCCGATATTAGGTGGTGCCCCCTGTTTTACTTGGCCTAGAATAGCCACTGAACAACGCTTTGTCGGCAACTGAGTCGCATTGTTGTCGGGATTAAGTGGCCGAGGCGCTGTGGTCACAGCGAGGCTTGCGAGCTGCGGAATGAGCCATCCTCCTTCTAGGCTGCGCCGGAGGTAGTGCCCAGACTTAGGGGAAACTCACAAAGTACACAAAGGATGAGGGTATTCGCACTTGGGAGCCGCGCCGAGTACACGCGCCTGCACCCCCCTGAAACACAACTGCAGGCAGCGGCGAGTTCGGGACTCCAGGTTCAAGAGGCGATAATCCCCCGCGGGATTTCCAGTCTCGGGTGATGATGATCGAAACGCGAAGGCAACGGGTAATGACGATGGTGTTGATGCACCAGTGCTGGGCTCTCCGCAGGCCAGTTCTCCTGGGAAGATCAGTAGACGGCCTTTTATGACTTTGTGTCTAACCATCGGCTACTGCAGTTGACCAAGATGAGATTTACTATCTGCTCGATACGCTAACACCAACCCAGGCACCTCGAGCACGTGGCTCCTCCTCACTTCCTCTTGGTTGACGCTGCCCACCAGGTCCTCTGAGCTGGAGAGAACCTCGTGGGTGGAGGAGGTGCAGGGATTCGGCCACAGCCTCCACCGCTACTTTTGAGACTTGAGGATACAGCTGAGCGTGGGGGCTTTGCCGGTGAGGACCTCTAGGAAGAGGGCTCGCTTGGAGGGCTTGCCACGAGGAGACCGGGTTCAAAATAACATGAACCTATTCTTGCCAGCAGAGTTGGTCAGCATTGGGCCATCATCAGCATCTTCACACGTCACCTTCGCATTCCAGTCACTCAGAAAATCTATTGGCACTTGTCACCCGAGACTGGAAGACTCGGGGTGATGTGTGTAGCCTCCTCAACCTGGAGCCACGAGCCGACACTGCCTCTAAAACAAACAACTCCACCCCCTCCACTACCCCTACTGCCTCCACCCACCCCCACCTCTTAATTTCTCTGCAACGGGGATCAAACCTTGCAGTCTCGCTCTTACCTTCGCCCCTGCCCCCTCTGTCCCGTCAGCACACACTGGAGCTATACACAGCGTCGCCTACCACACCAAAGCACACTTGTCATCATTAATACATAAGTGTTGAGCCGGATGCCACTAAACAACTCCAAGCCGCGACAAGTCAGTACCATAAAAGAGTTAAACACAACGCAAAGGAGGAGGAGGTGACGTGGTGTCTGTGGGGTGTTGGCCGCTGGAGGGATGTGCGGGGTTGGTGACCGCCACGCGTTCCCACCATCGCCCCCTCCCCCCGGGGTCGCCAGGGTACCACGTGACGGGCCGGTGTCTCTGACCGCACGTCCGCAACGCGTCCTAACCTCGTGGCTTCTGATCGACGAACCCTCGTCCCCGGCACCCCCCGTCATTCTCAAGCAAACCTCTCGGCTTAGGGCGCGCTTTTGTTTCATAACCGCAGCAATCAGGTAAGCCAATAAATAAATATGCTACTAGCTAATCAAAGAAATACATAAATACCAGTTGAACACACACACACGTCAATAAATTAATGCTCACGGCGTAGCAGCAAGGCTCCTTACAGTCTTGTCGTGTCGCTAGCAATGAATAATACAGAACAATGAGACTCGTGCAGATGTGGGGAATCGGATTCAGAGTGGCTGCTGCACGTGGGGAGAAGGTGACAGGAACATTCTCCGTGACATTGCGGATTCCTGGCAGGTAGAAAAGTAAGATCTACGAGGACGCGGTTAAACGGCCACCGTAGGTGGGTCTGAACGCTGGGAGCTGCCAAGAAGCAGCGGCACCAAGGGCGTTAAGGGGATCCTTCCGGAAGAAAAGAAAAAATGGAGAGTGGTGAGAGTGAGATACGAGCAGAATTGGAGGATCCGACGCAGAGCTGCCGACCGCGAATAAACGGGACGAGGCGAAGCGGAACGAGCAGAAGGAGGAGGAGACAAATCTGACTCAAATTCCCCAAATCTGCGCACGTGTCAGCGGCAGCTGCGTGCGTGTCCCGTAGATCACCGCGCGTGGCCTCACCCCCGCGCGCACGGCGTGTGTCCGTATGTGCGCATGCGTGCATGTGTGAGTGTGCGCACGCGTGCGGGTGCATGCGCTGTGTGTGAGCGTGCGTGCGTGTGAGCGTGCGCACGCGTGCATGCGCTGTGTGTGTGAGCGTGCGTGCGTGTGAGCGTGCGCACGTGTGCATGCGCTGTGTGTGTGCGTGTGCATGGATCGCGATCTCGTGCGTGCACCCGTGTCTTTGCGCCCCAGCGTGCGTGTGCGTGCGCCGAATCGAAACACGCGCCGCCGCCGCCACAGCCGCGTCACACGGAGGCGCTGGGTTCCTCCAGCCTGGCTGGGGGGGGCGTGCCCCCCGTGCCCCCCGCGACGCCCTTGCCCTCGGCCCCGATCTCAGTCCCGGCGCCGCCCCCCCAGGGCGAGGCTCCTGCGTCGTCGCTGTCGTCACCGCCGTCATCGTTGTTATTGTTGTTGTCCCGGGCCGCGGGCTGGTGGGAGGCGGTGTGCGACAGGGACTGCCTCACCACGGTGTAGCGGTTGACGAGCGTCAGGAAGCGGCCGGGGGGCTCCACCCCCTCCCCCGCGTAGTACGACTCCATGAGGCCCACGGGCACGCAGCGTTTGTGCTGGGGTTGGGGGGGCATACGGGGAGATGAGAGCGGGGGGGGGGGGGGTCGTGGGTCGAGAGGGATGGAGCAGGAAACAGGAGAGGGGGAGACGGATTGAGAGAATGTGCAAGGTAGGGAAAGGGGGACACGAGACGATGGGGGGCGTTGGGATGCACGTGGATATACAGCAGGGAGGCAAAGTGGTGGGAGATGGAAAGAGCCGGAGACACAGACAGGGAAACAGAATAAGATGGGAAGAGGAGGAGGTGGACGAGGAAAGGATACGGAGTCAATCCAATGTGTATTTGCTTCACAGAAAATCCCGTCTAGCCAGTTACCTAGCGAGATGCGCAAGGTAGATCCGTGGTGCATCAGCACCGAGCGAGAACATTCATGGCATCACAGGAATCCGTGCGAGTGTCCGCGACAGTAAGAAGACGACGAGAAGCGCAGAGGGCGAGAATATGTGATGATTGTTGCTTAAGTTCTGCTTAACGAAAATAAACCACCGAGATGAACTCGGAATGTCGTGAATGTAAACATCTATTATGTACTGTGTATGTGGTACGTAAACTTTACTCGTGGGTTCATACAGATATTTACGGATTACAAGTGCCACAGGACATGGAAATGGCAGAGACGAGGCGGTGATATCGGCACACCGCAAGAACTGCAGCCCGCTCCGCGATGCTGGGCGCCGGGGCCTCGTGGTGCACATCGCGCCACGTGGCGAGGTGATGTGTGGAAGTCGACTCAGCCGCTCGTGCCTCCGTGGTCGATCAATATTTGTTATCACTCTACGCCCCCCCCTCCCCTAAAGCCCCCAACTCCAACTCCAGCTGATCGAATATGCAACTGCCAGACTCAGCACCCGCACCAGTCCCCAAATGGACCCACGATCAACGTCAAGATCGCACTCGCCGTCTTCAAGATACCCCATGGACTTGTCCCTACCTACTTGCATCTTGCCTTCTCACCTCACTCTAGTTTCTTCCACGCACTCTCCTACCTCTCTCCTCTCATCTCACTCTACTCCCCGCTGCGCCCCAGCAACCAACCCTTCCTGTCGAACCCCACAGTCACCCTTCGCTTAGTGGAGATCGTTCCTTCTCTGTGCTGCCTCAATACTCTGGAAGCTCCTTCCATCCGCGCTGTTAACTCCCTGCTCATATTTACATTCAAAGCTAAATCCATTCCTTATTTTATCTACAGTTGCAATGCTCTGTAATCGTTGTATTGATCGCATAGCTCTCGCCATAGCAATGTGGAATGCGCACCGCTGAATGTATGGCTAGGCACGTACCTGCAGGTAGGATCCCTCGGGGCAGCTCTGTTCGTACTTGTACACCTTGTAGACGACTAGAAAGACGACGCAGGCCAGGAACGCGAGGCCGAACATCACCAGCAGAGTGAGCTGCGGATGCACACGTGGGTTGCAGAGTGAGTGTGCGTTTGTGCTGCATCGCAGCAAGTTGCCACAGTGGGGAGCGCAGTTGCTGCATCTGTCAGTCATCTCAGTGAGGTGACCCATGGCACCTGGATCTGTCCCGTGACCTCCTGCCAGAGAGCCTTCGACACTTCACGTGGCCTCAAAGTGCACCTAGTCTGGCACAAGCGCCGTGGTCACGTCACCGCCACTGAGTGGTGAACGGCAGCGGTTGTTGTTGCGTGCTGTATTGAACGTCGTGCGTTATGTTTGTGAAGCTCGTGTGTGTGTGAGAGTTCGTATGTTTGTGAGCGAATTCATTTGCATTTTATTTATGAGCTGATGGGTGTAAGTTCAAGAATGTGTGTGTATGTATGAGTTTGTGTGTGTGTCAGTTCAGTGAGTGCGTGAGTTCATGAACGTGTGTGTAGGAGTTCGTGTGTATGTTGCAGAGTGTATGTATAAGTTAATGTGTGTGTGTGGAAATATGTATGAGTTCATGTGTGTATGATCGTGGGTGTGTGTGCGAGTCATGGTTGTGTGAGTAGGCGTGCAGGTGTGTTGATACAGGTGGTGGATCGGCCAGTCATCTCAGTCGACCCATGTCACCTGGGTCTGTCTCGTGACCTCCTGCCAGCGGGCGTTCGACACATCACTTGGCCTTAACGTGCACATAGCCTGGCACAAGCACCGTGGTGACATCACAGCCACTTAGTGGCGAATGGCGGTTGTTGTTGCTGCTGGTGTGTGGAGTGGGGATGGGGAGGCGTTGCGATGGTGGAAAAGGCACCTCCATAACGAACAACTGTCGAGATGAGCCATTCCAGTCGTGTTCAAAATCAAACATTGTTTGGACTTTGTGCTAAGTTCTTGGCTTTTATTCAAACATCACCATTTTGCAATCAGGCCTGCCAGAAGCTCGGAATCAAGCCCAAACATGCTTCCGAGCTTATTCGGAGCATTTTAATAATTAAGTACACATTTCCATTGTACTAATGAGAAATTCAGTGGATGCATGAGACTACATTACAATTTCCAACATTTAATGACATAAGAGGATTAGAGAATAGCAGACGCAGAGTGAGCACCCAATGCACTCTCGTGCCCGTGGATGGCAGCGGCTGAAAATAATCGCAATAATCTCACATCCTTCACAATGTACACAGGCACTAAACTATTAAACAATGTTTTATTTTACCAGGTAAGGCTCACTGAGCTATATAGCTCTTTCTCAGAAGTGACCTGGCCACAAATGATAGCCCAAGAAAGTGGCTTTTGTGGAATTTTATAGCAGCCAAATAATCTAAGCGCATGATTCTAAATGTGAAGGGAGAACATGCAAACACCAAATATACAGCAGGCATCAGAGTCGGGATGGAACCCACGACCTCCTGCATACCAGGCGAGGGAGATAACATCTCGCCACCGTGGCATACCTGAGTGAGTCTCAAGATTCGTTTTCAGGAGCATACTTGTATTGGAATGAAATTAAAACAAAAAGGGAGCCGTGCTAGCAATGATGTACAAGCATAAAAACGCAGCTCTTTCAGAAGCAACGTAGTCAGAAACGTTAGCTTACAAGACAGTATTGTGCAACATTCCCCCCTCCCCCAGCGATTCTATGAATGATGATCACGAAATTATGTCAATACTTGATGAAGTCATCTATTACTCTAAACCTCATTGTCAGTCTCTTTAATATCGCGAAATTTGTCCCGATGCACAGTGGCCGAACCACAAGCATAAATGTAAAAGAAGCACATAATATAATTATTTAGTGCACAAACGTAAATAATATATTCGTATAAGCGCAACGTGACCCGATAATGCTCTATTTGAATCTACGAACGCATGCGGAAGCGTCACATGCCGAATGAGGAAGACGTCCGGCTGTAGTGCGGCGATAATTACCACGGCGGGTGAGCTGTGTCAGTTGTCTACTCGCTCGCGTGCCAGTGTATTACAATGCTTGCCCAGTTGCTTGCTAATGGATGTTCTTCTTGTCTGCATTATCTGTGCAGCTCAGCCACCCCCCCCACCACCACCCTTCATTGTGAACCAACCCAGCGAACATCCACCCCACAACAATGCCCATGTAATTGCCTGCCCAATGGAGCCACTTACTCATCCGCCATTACCGCGCGCGTCACGTGCAAAAATGTGGTTTTCGCTCATTCCCGAAAACCACCATGAACGCGAACAATCGCTGGCGTTCTCCCTTTGTCGATGTGACCGTGTCCCAATCGTAACCATCGTGCACGAGTCATGCGCTGAGAAGCCACGTGGTGACGCCTCAGGCCTAGTTGCCCCTGACAACCATGTAGGGCTGCAGCCACCATTTTGTCACCTGGTTGTCGACACGGGTGGTTAAACCCTCGTGTATGCGACGCCGGCCCACTTTCATTAAGATTTGTTTTTGGTCAAAAACGCGCAAATGTCACTGCCAGTCAGCAAAAAGTCGGCAACATCACCCAGGCACAGGCTCTTGGCGATGCGTTTCGGCCATTTTGTCAAGATGTTATCTGAACCCACGTTCTAGTCACCAAATACATACGACGTTGTGGCAAAATTGTTTGACATTGAACGTCATGCAACTATAGGAATTGTTTTGCCTGTTTACTAGGGTGTGTGTATTAGTAACAGCCCTGCTTTCTAATACAGTCTCTGTGGCAATTATTGCTTATTTAGAGTGTACGAGTTCTAAACTGTTTTTTATGTTGTATGTACACTGAATGAGCCGCACCGTGAATGTGGACGGCGCATGCCAATAACATCTGGGAGAATTAACAGCGCTGACTCTGCTGACGAGACTGCGAAGGTCGAAACAGGCACAGCGTTTGCCTGATTAAACAAATAAACTTATTGGCGGTACACCGGTGCACAATATAAAAAAAAATCCGCAATAATGATTGATTTTTCCCTGCGATTTGCAACCCCAGTCAGAAAATCTTGCAGGGTGCATCAAAATCAGTGCTCGTGATGTCGAAGCAGTCGGAAGACGAATGTCGGTTCAAATGATGATTTTAAACTGTTTGATGGGGACCGGTGTGTTATGTGGCACCGGTGTACACCGCCAATATGTCCAAATGCTGCTGTATGGAACAAATTTCTCTTATTTCACGTGGAGAGGGTGCTTTTGCGTTTAATCGTCGAAAAGGTGCCAGCATCTCCTGCAGCTGGACATGGTCGGTTCATAAATTCTGTTCACGGGATAGACGGGGGGGGGGGGCAGTCTGTTCCAGACCCACGGCGACTCAATGTCTTACCTTGAACTTCTCGGACGCGCTGTCGTTGAAGTTCACCGTGAACTCCGTGACGTTTGGAATCCCGAGTTTGCCTCTCCTCTTTGGCTGCGGTTGGAAGTTTGTCCTGGTCTTAATGATAATCTTGGGAAGAGGAGGCAACGGGAGGAGCGGGGGGTTGGTGCAGAGAGAGAGAAAGCGAGGATGGGACACCACGCGGCAACAGGCATCGATTTTGCAAGGAGAGTGAGGAGGCAGCTTGCGGCGTCGGTTTCGCCAGTGAAACCGATCCTCTTCGCTGTTGTGACAGCTGCTTTGCCAGCCCCATTCAAAACGTAATTAATTGAACACTTGTTCACGCCTAACGATGTAACGATCTGACAGCTCACGCATGCGTCTGGAACGCAGCCTCTGCCATCACGTACATACATATAGACGGACAAAGAACAGAGACCCCCAGTATAGCCTGCAGACAGATTGCGGAGGCAAGAGCTGCTAGCGAACGCCTATGAAAACCTGCACCGGGCACTAAGGGGTGCATTGGTGAGTACCACCCCAGTTCTGAATACCGTACCAGGTACTCATGTCGGGCTTCATCGACCTCGAGGCCCAGGACACGTGCTGATATCACTCGCCACTGATGTTAGCCGTCGCTGGGATTCGAACTCAGGTGGCATGGTTCGTGGTGATGCAGTGGTTATTTCATATGGATTTAACGACGCACAGAATGGTGCATTGCATTTGCAAACACTTTCAGGCTTATGCAGAGCACCAGCTCCAAAGAACTGCATGTGTGACCATTTTCTCGTTGCAAGGCTGGTCTGCATGAGGCTGAGAGGCTTGCACATACATGCACCTGGAGCTCTGTGTGCTGTCAAATCTATTCTGTTTCCAGCCGGCACTGATAGTTGTATTGTGGTTGGGATTCCTGGTCGTTGCAGATTCGAAAAGCAATACGGCCATAACATTGGCTCTTCTTGGGTCGGTATGTGATCTGGAACGAGGCTGTGTGAATTATGCACACAGCGTGTCATCCGGCAGGCTTGATTCATGGAATGACCGACCACGTGGTCACAATCACGCCTTCTGCTCTCGAGAAATCCCACGCGTGGCGTGGAATATTATTATTATTATCACGACCTGTACGAGTCTTTTATTGGAGCCTACGCTCACGTTCCTGTCTGCTGGGTTTCTCGCCTGTCCTGTCCAGCCGATGTCTGCACACCAAACACTCTGCAGTCAATTCCACCATCACTCGCGCTGTTTGTCACTGGCCACTTCGCCTTTCTTTGGAGGGCAACTGTGCTCAGCAACCGTGATCACAAAAACGCTCGACAGTATATGTTCTGCATTGCACCACCCCTAGGTGCAAAAGAGGTGGGGGGGAGGGAATGGGGCTTAAAGACGCCTCGAGAATCGGAAGGGGCATCGGAGGGCTGGGGGGGATGTGCGAGGAGCACAGAGCGAAGCTGGCAATTATCATTTCAAAAGGTCACCCCCGTGCCTCGCGACAACGCCGTGGCAGAGGCAGCTTGTCGCCAGGTCCCTCCGAACCGGAGGCCAAGCCTCCTCGCCCGCGAATCGATTCTCCTTGAATCCACAGCAGCACCAATTGGAATGCACCGCCACCGCGCGCGCCTCTCTCTCCTCTCATCTGTACCCCGCGCGCGTGGGCGAAAAGTGCATTGGCGCTAAATGAGATGGATCGGCCAATAACCCGGCTGAACCCTCGACGGACGCGCCCGTGCCGCATTAATAACTCCCGGTGACAGTCATTTACATTGGTTATTAATGGATTAATATTTCATGAGTGGGTAGGACTACGGATAATGTTACATTTATCCGCACCAGGCAAATTGTGCCCCGGGGGCAGACGGGCGCGGCCGTGGCCGTGGGGCGCACGCCGCGCTCTCTGGCGCTGGTTTGTTGCGCTAACACCGTTCTAACGCTCACTCGTTCAAGCGCCCTCGCGCCGCCCGCCTCCGTCTGGCAGCGGCATCTCCTCTCTTACGGTCGCGACGGGATCTTTCTTGGGCCGTGACCTTTTCAATGCATTTGTGGTAAATTATCGAGCGTGTATTATTTATGGCGATGGCAGTGGGTAGGGGGGGGGGATTAGTGCCCCAGTGATGTGAGAGCAACTTTCATGTTGAGAGAGAGTGCTGCAGCCGCGCGTGTGGATGATGATATACTGCAATAATATAATCATGATCATCAGCCATGATCAATCCACTGCTGGATGAACATCTCTCCACCGGGGTTCCACTGACGCGCTCGAATAATATAAACACGAAGTTGAAATCGTAACATAAATCAACGTTTGGTACGTGCGATCCCATCGCGACGTGCGCATGCGCTGATCGCCACGTGTCGTGACCCATACCCCCGAACCCACCAGCTAAGCCCCAGCCCGACACCACCACCCCCCACAAAACAGACACATTCGCAAACATCCAGGCGAAACGAATTCGCTAATTGCCAGTGACGAACTGATTGGCGCCGTCCCGCTATAATCTCCGAGTGTAATTTGGTGCGCAGCCCCCGGGGCCGGTGTCGAACTCGTGCTGAGCAGAGCCAGCGAGTAACAACTCTGCAGCCACCAGCGCCAAGCACTCGGCACATTCGTCAATAGCACTGCCATCTAAGGAACCCCTCCCCCCAACCACCCACCCATCCCGGGCATAACGGTTGGACAGGGAGCAAGCCATATGCTCTGCCTCTTTAATTAATATCCTTCAAGGGTCCCCCCCCGGCCACTCCACATGGGTCCCCCATGGCTCGCAGTCTCTCAATATCGCCCCCGGGTGCCTCTTTGCTATTTGTTTGCTCATGTTTAGACCAAATGTGATCACAGTGTAATTAGTAAGCGAAGTGAAAATGTCACGTATATATGTACAGCATTACGGACTGTAATAATGTAATTTTTGTTACGTTATTTTATCACAGAAATCCTCATGGAATCTCAAGGCACCTGTTTCAGGTTGGTCCCGCTTTGGGGTATTTGGGAAATTGAGTTTTCCTGGAGAAATCCGATGAGCTATGAAGCTCTTTTTTTCACATGTCCAGTAGGGGAAACCGGAGGAAGCAGAGAAAACCATTCCACATTACGAGGGTAGTAACACGAAAGGTTCACACAAACGGGCTGACGATCCCACTTCGCTGTGCTGCCATGTCCTAGCCACTTGGAACCCGCGTGGGTTTCAGAATTTCACAAATCTCTGCATGATCCACCACACACACCTTGCCTCCAGAGCAGTGGCTCACAGACGACACCTCGCTCGCTTACGATATCGTATTGGCCCCTGGCAACTCTGTATCTGCGACGGTGAAATCGACGCTCTGCGAACTCACCAGTGGAAGGATGGCGCAAATCTGAAAATGGAACTGCATTTCAAACCTGGCAGGAACTTCCCCCCTTCGTTCTCACGAGTTGGGACACTTTCTTAATGGGAAAGCATCCAACCGTTCAGAGACGGGTGGGGCCTTCGCCCGGAAACACTCCTAGCAAGCAGAGTAAATCCCACGGAATTACATGCACATCGCCCGCTTCACCCAGCGGCAAGTCGTTAATTATAACCAGGAGGAGAACCCAGTGAGACTTAAGCTTCGATTTTTTGTTTTATTGGAGACATGGGATCTGCGAAAAATGTTCCCACAGGGCGCAAAGGCTGATGAATCAAAATTGTATTTTATTGCAGTTCTGTGTGTGGAACGGACCGCCCCCCACCCCTTGACTGTACCGATGCCCGGGTTGCGTGCGTGCGAGCGCTGGGGTAGAGATGCGGGAGGCGGATGGACGGCGTCGCGTGCACAGAGGCAGGGGGGCACAGATCTACGTGGTCTTCTTCTCTGGGCAGCACGTGACCAGACGCTGCTGAATATTTAATTGAGCACTGCAGCCGAGGAGGGAGCGCTGTGCACATCATCCAGGAGATGCCCGAGACGAATTTAGGAATTGCTGTGAGCGAGACTCTCGCGTACACGAGCCACGAGTTGTCGCCTAAATAATGGACATTGCGAATGGGTGGTGTTGGCGGCAGTGACAGTGGTGGTGGTGATGGGGGTGGTGTTGGGGGTGGATTTGGTGGGGGTGGTTGTGGTTGTAGTGGAGGTGGTGGTCGGGATGGAGTTGGTTGTGGAGGTGGTGGTGGTTTTGGTGGTTGTGGTGATGGTTGTGGTGATGGGGGGTTAGCAAACTGCAATACGAACCCGGCAACCCGAGTTCGATTCCCGCTGACGGCCAACACCAGTGACGATTATCTGGACCGGTCCCCTGGACTCATCTACGTCGACTCAGCCTCAAACATGAGTACCTGGTGCGATGTGTAAACATCGCCAATGGGGGAGACAAAGGCGGTCAGGCTCGTGCACTCGTGTGCCTTGCTGGCCTTCATAGGTGCAACTCACGAACATGCCCCAACAGTCTGTGATCGGCTATGCGGGGGGTCGTTGTCTTTGGTGGTTGTGGTGGTAATGGTGATGGAGATGTTGATGGAAATGTTGATGGTGATGGAGATGTTGATGGAAATGTTGATGGTGATGGTGGTGGTTGTGATGGAGATGGTGGTGGTTGTGATGGTGATGATAGTGGTGGTTGTGTTGGTGGCTGTGGTGATAGTGGTGGCTGTGGTGGTGGCGAGCTGCCCTCTCACCTTGTCCGGCACCGGGTAATGCAGCTGCGTCACGTCCAGCGGGGACATGAGGGCCGGCGAGCCCTCCCCTTCCCACGACGGGGGTCCCTCCGGGGTCCCGGGAGGGACCCCGCCATCTCCACAGGGCTTCCCGCCCAGCCCGGCTCCCACCTTCACCATGCTGCACTGTGGTGGTAGTGCTTGCGGGGCCTACAGTCTGCAACAACAACAGCAGCAGCAGCAACAACAACAAAGGTCAGGCGCGAGGGATGGGTTTTGAATATTTTGGGGGAAAATAGAGGCATTAGAAGCCATCTCCAATAGCTATAGGGGCCGATGTCAAGTAGCCATTGGGATCAATATGGAAGCCAGAGGAGCCGATGCCAAATAGCCATTGGGGTCTATATGGAAGAGCCAATAAGGCCGATGTAAAGTAGCCATTGGAGACTAGATGGAAGAGCCAATGGGGCCGATGTTAATTATCATTGGGGTCAATATGGAATAGCCATTGGATCCGATGCCAAAAATTCCATTGGGGTCAGTATGGAATAGCCAATGGGGCCGATACCGACCAGCCAATGGGACCCACGCAGTCCCGCAGTGTGTAGCTTGCCCCCCCCCGCTCTGTCTGGAAGTTGCGGGGAGGGGCTGGCGCCCACCCCCCACCCTCCCGAGCCCCTCCCCGCTCCGCGCTCCCGTGCCGCTGACAGCAATTTCCACCCCAGCACTGACAACAGCAGCAACAGCAACAACACGTTGGTGATCACCCTGTTGGTTACCCCTGATGGTTACCCCTGATGGTGACCTCTGATGGTTACACGTGATGGTTACCCCTGATGGTTACCCCTGATGGGTACACGTGATGGTTACACGTGATGGTTACCCCTGATGGCAACCTCTGATGGTTACCACTGATGGTTACCCCTGATGGTTTCACGTGATGGTGACCCCTGATGGTTTCACGTGATGGTGACCCCTGATGGTGACCCCTGATGGTTACCACTGATGGTTACCCCTGATGGTTATCCCTGATGTGTCCACGAGGAGCGCGTGTTGGGGCAGCGGGCGTGGAGGTGCGAGGTGGGTGATGTCATCGTGGAGGTGAGTGGTGATGTCATCGTGGAGGTGCGAGGTGGGTGGTGATGTCATCGTGGAGGTGAGTGGTGAGTGGTGATGTCATCGTGGAGGTGCGAGGTGAGTGGTGATGTCATCGTGGAGGTGAGTGGTGATGTCATCGTGGAGGTGCGAGGTGGGTGGTGATGTCATCGTGGAGGTGAGTGGTGAGTGGTGATGTCATCGTGGAGGTGCGAGGTGGGTGGTGATGTCATCGTGGAGGTGCGAGGTGAGTGGTGATATCACCGTGGAGGTGCGAGGTGAGTGGTGATGTCATCGTGGAGGTGAGTGGTGATGTCATCGTGGAGGTGCGAGGTGAGTGGTGATGTCATCGTGGAGGTGCGTGGTGATGTCATCGTGGGGGTGCGAGGTGGGTGGTGATGTCATCGTGGAGGTGCGAGGTGATGTCATCGTGGAGGTGCGAGGTGGGTGATGTCATCGTGGAGGTGCGTGGTGATGTCATCGTGGGGGTGCGAGGTGAGTGGTGATGTCATCGTGGAGGTGCGTGGTGATGTCATCGTGGAGGTGCGAGGTGAGTGGTGATATCACCGTGGAGGTGCGAGGTGAGTGGTGATGTCATCGTGGAGGTGCGTGGTGATGTCATCGTGGAGGTGCGAGGTGGGTGATGTCATCGTGGAGGTGCGTGGTGATGTCATCGTGGGGGTGCGAGGTGAGTGGTGATGTCATCGTGGAGGTGCGTGGTGATGTCATCGTGGAGGTGCGAGGTGAGTGGTGATATCACCGTGGAGGTGCGAGGTGAGTGGTGATGTCATCGTGGAGGTGAGTGGTGATGTCATCGTGGAGGTGCGAGGTGAGTGGTGATGTCATCGTGGAGGTGCGTGGTGATGTCATCGTGGGGGTGCGAGGTGGGTGGTAATGTCATCGTGGAGGTGCGAGGTGAGTGGTGATGTCATCGTTGAGGTGCGAGGTGAGTGGGGATGTCATCGTGAAGGTGAGTGGTGATGTCATCGTGGAGGTGAGTGGTGGGTGGTGATGTCATCGTGAAGGTGCGAGGTGAGTGGTGATGTCATCGTGAAGGTGAGTGGTGATGTCATCGTGGAGGTGAGTGGTGGGTGGTGATGTCATCGTGGAGGTGCGAGGTGGGTGGTGATATCATCGCTTGGAGCGGCAGCCACGGCGGTGGCGGAACAATGCCGTGCACTCGTCATGATGGTCCGTCGTTGATGGATGATCGATGATTATGACCGATTATCGGTGACGATTATTTTTTGATGATCATGACGACGCCAATGAGGCTTGTTGTTGTGATTGACGATCAATGAGGATTGATTATAACGATTATGATTTATAATGGCGGTGGAGATGATGATGGTGGTTGTCATTGATTGACGGTAGTTATGATTATTGATGATGATGATGATTCCCATTGTCGATGGAACACAATGGTAATGGTCGGTGTTCGTGATGGCCATCGATGATGATGGCCCGTGCCGGTGATGCCATGTTCTCGATCGAGTTTTCGACACCGCGAGCTCCACATTATCATCATCATCCTCATCATCACCATCATCATCATTTGTCGCGAGCGCACGCGCGCAGGGCGTCCGTAAAGACGGCAGCGCCTCCTCCCGCCCGCCTTTGTTTCGCCTTCACAGCTCGCAGCTGCGCGACGCAGCCTCGCTCCTGAAATCCGTTCACGAGTCGCACGCCCGGCGACCCGCCAAGGGGGTGAAACAATCGTTGACCCTGAACCGATACCGGGGAACGAGACGGGCAAGCGCTACGCGTGCGTCAACCATTTTGATGCACAGGTTACGTTGATGACAATGGCCATAGGGCAGCATACACGAGGCACCCACGCTGTGGACGGCAGACGATGCGCAGGCTGCTGCCTGCATATAGCGACGCACGAGAGATGCATCCGTACAGAATGTGGCTGCGGTTGTGGCATGCGGTATCTAATTAGGCGGGCTGTGTGTGCCTCCGTCGTCCATCACCCACACAATAGAGGCGCGTCACATGCGCGTGGGTCCATGTTGTCGTGCGGGCGATGCACATCACGGACACATCTATTGTGTCCGTGATGTGCATGTGCCGCGTCTGTGGCGTGTCACGCGCGTCGTGCATATGTGGTTGGTTATGTAGGCGCATACACAGCGTAAATAAACGCCAGCACACACACACACACGCACACACACACACGCACACACACACGCACACACGCACACACACACACACGCACGCACACGCGCACACGCACACACACACGCGCCCGCACGCACCACGATGACAGGACGCTCGCTATGTCACCGAGCGTCTTTAGCCGCAGAAGGAGAGACAATAAAAACAACCTCTCGCGAAACCCCAAACCGCGCGTCACCTTGCGCATCCAACTGCCTGCAGCCTCGCCCGCGGATGAGCGAGGGGACAGGGACCGGGATACGCGGAGCGCTCCGGGATGAACGACGGCGGCCGCTCGCTCCATCACGGGCCCGCCAGGGCTAACGCCCGGGGCACCGTCCGACCTTTCTCCCCCCTCCCCGCTCCTTGCCTCCCGACCTTCCACCCACCCGCCCGCCCGACATCTACCCCGTACCTGGATGAAGCGGGACCGAGGTCTCTGGTTGCAGCAGCAGCAAGCGCGGCTCGGAGCCGCCGCTGGCTCAGTTCGGCAAAAATGGCGAAGCGAGCTGCGCGGCGCGGCGAAGGGGACTGGGGGAGCGCGGCACACGCAGGTGGAGAGTGGGACGTGCGCTTGCGCGCGTGCGCGTGTGTACACGTGTGCGCGTGCGCGTGTGTGTTCGTGAGCGCGCCTCGCTCCGTATTCAGCGCACGATCGCTCCTCGCTCCGCGTCGCGGGAGTTCGCCGCCGCGCAGCGCACTCGACACAAACACAGCCAGCGCGCCCTCCTCTTCAGTCCCCGTTTGGCGAACGCGCGAGGATTTCTCTCGTGTTACACTCATTGTGATTTTTATTTTGTACATTTTATCATTATATTTTTGGGAGGGATGGCGGTAGAGGGTGGGGGGTGACGACCATTGTATTCCGCCCGCTCGCGTTCTCAAGCCGCTTAATAGGCGATGGAATCGCCTCGCGCCAATTAGCGGGTCGGGGGTTCGTGCCGCTGTGCGCGAGGCTTAATTGGACGCGCGTCACGTAGGCGCTCCGCGGATGCACGGGGCGCCGGTTTTGGCACGGGGAGCGCTGCGCGTCTGTGCACGTTTCGCTCCAGCGTGCGCGTCACCATTCCGGCAAGCCGGGACGTTCAGATGCCCATCGGCAACATGATTAACCCGCGGCGCCGTAAGGGGGGGGGGGGTGGATCGCGTGGCTTGAATCCGCGGGCGGAGTGGAGTGGAGCGGAGTGGAGCGGAGTGGAGTGGAGTGCCGTAGGTGGCGTGGCGGGTGCGGACCCCGTTCCTGGCACGCGGTAGGGGGGGTCCGCGCATACGCCTCGTGGCGAGGGAGTGCGAGGGGATCGGTGGGGACCAGAGGTTCCCTTCTCTCTTGGCACTGGGGACCCCTTTTGGCAGGGGTACCCAACGTCGCGCAGGCGGAAAGGGGTTCGCGGCCACCGGCTTGAGCGACCCCTCGTGGTCCAACGCAGCGAAACCCGACCCGACTGCCGCTTTCAATTTGCTGATCCGTAACCAATACAACGCGGTCATTCCACGTTATTATGGCGGGGGCTTTCAGACACTGTTGTTATTTTTAAAGAAAATGTGTGCTCATTGTGTTGCCTACGGAGGAGAGATGACTCAGTGGATGATGACTGGGAATGGGAATTGAACGCGCACCCTGATGAGTGTAAGGCGACTGCTCTGTGAACTCTCTGAGTGTTGGAGAGTACATTGTGTATCTCTTACAAGAGTGATATTTACTATACAGTATACAGTGGCGTGCATACACGCGTGTGAAATTACTCCAACCATTTAAAAAAAATACAAATCAGAATGACAATTAGTTTACAGTTTGTTTCATATACGTGCCCATGAAAGGATATGTTTGAATATACAGGTTGTACGCATATAATAATAATAGTTCAATTTGTAACGCGCGCAAATTTGCAGACGTAGTGGTCGCAACTCAGAGGCGCGGAGCCAAGCTCAGATTCGCTACATATAGACGATGCTGTTGTTGCATGTGGCAGTGATATGTTCAGGAACTCGATTCCCACGTCGAGGTCTGCCGCTCGCCACGACGCGAGGCCTTCAGCAGAGACAGAGTTCGCGTCAAGTTCCTGCTCCTCCTCCTCCGTTAAAGGAGCGCAGTGGTCTCCGATGCGGTCTCTATCTGTGTATCTCAGTGTGTTTGCTAGAATGTTCCACAGTTTGGGCTGCATGGCCACAGTCGCTTTACTGTGGCTGGTGTCTTTAATTTTCATTTGTTAAGGTGATGTGGACGTTGGTTTTTGTAATATTCTGATGCTGTTGGTAGAGGAGGAATGTCAAAGCCAGGAGGTGCGATGTGTGTGTCTCGAATGCGCGTATGCATGTTGCACTTCTTTCGCACCATACGAAGCCAACCGTGCTAATCGGAGGTGCGATCGAGGGGGTTATTTCTGGACGTCTTCGTTGTTCCACTCTGTTCACACAGCAGCGGCGATCATTCCCGATCTGCGGTGACATTGTTAGGGTGGTGACCATCAGCGCGATCCCATAAGGGCGTTCGGGACTCGAGTCGGCGGGGCGAGGAACATTGTCGAGGTCTTGCTTGATGATGAGGTAGGTGGTCGTCGTTGTATAGAACACGAGTCCACTCTCTCTGGCAGTTCCCACGGCTCTGTGAAGTGTACGCATGCGTGTGCACGTGATACGGCGCAGTATTTACACTTTGCACTGCTGTGCATTCGTAAAGTGTGCGCGCGCGTTGCCCACTTTAAGGGCTGTACAAACACCAGACACGTGCACCCTGCCTCGTGTGTGTGCACGCTTGTGCGCTCGCGCAGAGCGCACGCGCGTACTCCGTGTCACGCGCGGGCGGCCACGGGGAGTGACCCGATCCGACTATTTAACAAGACGAGATCCGGTGTGAAACCATCCCGACCCGATTTGATCCCATTCCACCAGACTCGAGCCGACCAAACTCATGTATCGAAGGCACTGCCCCTGCAGCTCGGCGCGACCCATTTGACCTTAGCAGGCCCACGTCGACCTATATCGACCCGGCCGGATTCGACCCGTCTCACACCGAGCCCCCCCCCTCCCCCCCACCATTACCTAGCGATTGCCGAGAGCGATGGGAGGGGTGCGGAGAGTCGGGGAGTCGAGGGGGGTGGTTAGAAACGGGGAACGACGCCACTCTCCTTGCCGCCACCTTCACTCGAGACCCGCAGACTCAGAGAAAAAAAAATAATGAAAGAAAAAAACCGATTCCCTCTCGGCCATCAATCACGATAACATTTTAAAGAGCGTGTAAACAGCGGCTTTCTGGACCAACTCTCGCGCGCTCCTTTACGGCTCAATTACGCTTCTCTGTGCAAAAATAATACAAGTTTAGAGGGGGTGGGGGGGGGACTCTTCCAAAACAAAGGCGATCGCGAGGAGGAGCGGCCCGGCCGCGGACTCGAGAGAAAGGGGCCCTGGGGCCCTGGCGGCGGCTTTCATCTTCGCCTCCGCACCCGCTCCTCCTCCTCCTCACCCCCTCCCCCTCCTCTCCCCCGTGCAGAGGGAGCCCCGCTGCGCTCCTTTCAATGCAATATGAGCCGGGGCCGTGCTGCAAATATTAAAGGGGTCCTTCTGAAGCCCCCCCCCCAACCCCTCCACCCCAGAGCTCCTCCCCCTCCTAGCCGCGACTGGCGACGAGTCCAGAGGAGGCCGAGAGCTGCACGGGGTGCTGGCCAATCCCTGCGAGGCCTCCCCCCGTCGCCCCCTTACCCCGCCTCCGCCCGCCCCGCCCCTCGGCCCACGAGTGTTTCCCAGGAATCTGCATAATCGCATTGAGCGCGAGTGGGGCTGTGCCGCGCCGCGTGTTGCGCGGGGGACGTTGTTTTAATAAAGTTTCTGCGCGCCGGGGAGCAGCGCCGCTCGGCGTCCACGAGTCTAATGAAACATTTACTCCGCACGGCTCCCCCCCCCTCCACACCCCTGCTGACTCCCGCACGCTCGCTCCCTCCCGCAAACCCCCTCCTTGCCACCCTCCCCATACCCACCTCCCCCCAATGAGATAATAAAACCCGAGGCAGAATCTGCAGGTTCTCACGATGCGGGTTCAGGAGCGTCCGGGAGAGGCGAGCGGCGCCACGGGAGGGGGAGGAGGGGAGGGCAATTGGAGGATCACTGAAGAGAGGACGGAGGGTGGTGGGGGAGGTGAAGAGGCGTATGGAGAGGATGCAGAGATGAAGGTGAAGCTGCTGATGATGATGCGGAGGAGCACACAGTGGTCCCTCCGGGCTGAGTCTCGGAGCGACAAATCGCGTAATGAGCGCGCGGACACTTAATCGCATTCCGGGCTCAAAGAACGCCGTGCATTCATTACGGGGCATGCAGCTACCCCCCCCTTCTCCGCTCCCCCTTCCCTGCTCCCTCCTGCCTCTGCTCCTTCCTCCTCTCCCGCCCTGTTCCCTCCTGCCTCTCCTTCCCTCCTTTCTTGGGAGCCGAGCGGCGAGATGAGGCGCTCTGGCCGGGGCCGCGCTTTCGTCACGCCGGAGGAGGCGCCTTTTCATTCTGGTCCAGGGCGCCCCGCCCCCCTTCGGCGCCGTGTCAAAGTGTTCTCAGCGCTTTGTTGCTCCTCCACGCTCCCATTAGGGAACACATTTATTATTTTGACCTTCAGCTAAAAGGCGGGGCCCGGCGGGCTCGCGGAAAGTTAACGCTAATTACGGACATTGTCACCGGCCGCTTTGTGCGCCGAGTCTGCGCTCAGAGCGCCGGAGCCGCCGCTCCCTCTCATCTCGGCGGCTCCCACCTCCCCCTCCCCCGCGCCACTCCCCCTTCGCTCCTCCCCTCGCCACCGACGCCCCCCCCCCTCTTTTCCCGGCTCCCACCACGAACTCACACCCTCCCATCTTCCGGCTCCCACCATCTCTCTCTCTACCACAACGCATCCTCCCCCCACTGCTCTAGCAAAAAAAGAAAAGCGGGGGGGGGGGGGAGAGAAAAAAACCACACCCACACAAAGGTTTGACCAACAACAACAACAACAAAACCCCGCCGTGGTTAAATATTTCTCGTTTAGTAAAACAACCACACGGTACCACCCAGGGCCGGCCCGAGGCATAAGCGAACTAAGCGGCTGCTTGGGGCCCCCTGGCCACCAGGGGGCCCCCGAATCGTTTTTTTTTTACAATTAAATAACTTAAACAAGTGATATAAATGAATTAATGAATGAATGAATAAATGATTCAAGACAAGAAAATTCTGTCGACAACTGCTGCTTTGTCACGGCTCACGGATGTCACGGCTCATTGACAATTCGCGTGGGCGCGGGCGCGGGCGCGGGCAGGTGCGCGCAATTGTACGTCACGATAATAAATACGCCTAAGCCATGTCACAAAAAAGGACGTATCCCTCTGGTGCCGAAAAAAGAAAAAAGAAAAGGACCGAGGAGGAGAAAAAAGAGCGAGTAATCTTCTAGCACAGATGAGTCTGCGTGGTGGGAGGGGGGCCCCCAAATCAAATTCTGCTTAGGGCCCCCAAGAGGCTCGGGCCGGCACTGGTACCACCAGACACAAACACAGACACACAGTGACCAATGTCAATCATTTCCCACTTTTCTGGACAAAAAGAAATCGGAATATTTTAAATTATAGTTTTTTATATTCAGGATCGAGAACGCGCGCGTGCACACGGGGTACGCGGAGGGAGAGGCGCCGTCCGCAGCTGACGCCCTCGCGATCCGCGTGGCGCGCGCCGCGCGCCGCGTGTCCCCGTGACGCTGACCCCGTGACGCTGACCCCGTGACGCTGACCCCGTGGCGCTGACCCCGTGGCGCTGACCCCGTGGCTCTGACCCCGTGGCGCTGACCCCGTGGCTCTGACCCCGTGGCTCTGACCCCGGCCTCCACAGGTGCTTGCTAACAGCACTCGCCCCAGCAGTCTGTTCAAGGCTATGCCGTGAATTGTCGTCTTGGTGCGAGTCTGTCTGTACGCGCGCTTGTGGATTTCTGTGCACGCGTTGCTCGATGCAGCCAACGCCTTCCTGTACCCATATATAGTCATGGGGAATGTCTCAACATCGTCTCACTTAACTGATTGTGCTTTGCATCTTGTAAACTTTACGTTTTTTTTTGCGGTGATTTTTTTCAAAGCGCTTTGTCCAATCCGATGTGTGCACATCCGTGCATTAGTCACGCATTGCACTCATTGTGAACGCTAATTTAAACAATAAAGTGTCAAAAATGCATACCTCTCATCCACTGCTGGTTTAAGGCCTTCTCAAGCAAAGGCGTTTTGCATACCTGATACTCAATCATTGTCAGAAATACTCACACGAGCCTCATTGAGGCGAAACTAACAAGGGGTCAGGGTCAGGATTAGGGTCAGGGTTATGGTCAGGGTTAGGGTCACGGTTTGTGTCATTCTATCCTTCACAACATCATGCTGGAACCGAGATGATCCCAGCGACTGCCACAAACTGCTGCACATGGACCCAGCCTGGCACCAACTGACACAATGCAGACAGCAGCAGCCAACACCATCCGGCAGGAGGCGACACCATCTGCAGCAGTAGCAGCAGGAACGAGCCGCCTGCAGCGAGAGGCAGCGAGCACTACCCCCCACACCCGCAGGCAGGTGACACCAGTCGGAATGCATGGGACCCGTCACCAACATCCCAGTCGGGTGGCTAATGGTGTTGGGGGGCGGGGGAGGGGAGGGGGGTGGAGGGGGGGGCATGGAGGCGACGCCGCAGATGTCACAATGAACCCTGGACCGCCGTATTGGATGGAGACGGTGCAGGCGATGCGGTGAATTGGTGACGGAGTAATAATTAGGGCGCCATGGTGACGAGATGTGAACTACTTCCCCTGGTCTACAGGAGGTCGTGGGGATCGATCCCGAGCCTTGCGCCTGTGTATTTGGAATGTGCATGTCGATCTTCCCGTGGTCGCGTGGATTTTTTTCCGGCTCCTCTGTGTTTTTGCCTCCACGTTTAGAAACATGCACTTCAAGTGTTTGGCTGCTCTAAATATCCACGTGACGAGCCACTTCGTCGAGCTGTCATTTGTGGCCAGGTCGCTTCTGAAAAAGAGGTGTATCGTTCAGTGGGTCTTACTTGGTAAAAAAAAAAAAGTTTAATTCACCCTCCCGGCGATTTGATTAATTATCACGATGCAATGTCTCGATTAGATTTAAGAATCGATTCTTTGTTGTCTCGCTTAACAGCAGAGGTGGGACAAAGTCATTGTTATGCAAGTCCAAGTCGAGTCGCAAGTCATCAAATTCATGACTCGAGTCTGACTCGAGTCCAAGTCACATGACTCGAGTCCACACCTCTGCTTAACAGCATTTCTGGTTCCGTTATTTTATTTTTCCCACACTTTAAACCGGAACGTAACTTTTCGAATATAATTAGCATACGCTTTGCAGACATTAAAATGATCGATTCTCACCCACGCGATAGAATTGGATGTGTTGTGAGTGTTCATCGATACACGACGCATCCGTGCATCCCTGTCCCCCAGTGTCATTAAGCCTCACCACCTTGGCTCCACCGCGTGACGCGGAGTCTAACGCAAGGCATCTGTGGTGCATCGGGCGTGCGTGATGATGCCACGCACTCGAGATGGGACTTTCACGGTGATGGATTGCTTCATGAAAGAAGCAGACAATGGTTATGGGTGCAAACTTGTCTGATCGGAAAGTGTACGCTAATAAACATCAACATTTAAGGCGATATTTACCGACCGGGATTTTTGTTTAAAAACTGAACACGTTCAGCCTTGAACGTTGAGTGGGGAAGGGAAATGCAACTTCAATGCCATTACAAAAAAAATGTGGAGTTAAAAATTAAAATAAAACAATTACATCAATGTCGTGAGAAAATCCAGTAAAAAACGCATCGCTAAACAATACCACGGCATTTCCACGTGATATTGAATTGGAAAACATGCTTGGCTATTATCGACAAAGTGAAACAATGTGAACGCGGGTTCGTACATTTTCAGCGAATATTCACGGAATCGACTCACGCTCAAGACATCCCCACAGAGCGCCTCTGTCTCTGTGACTCTGTGCATCCTTCACCCAAGGTCCACATCGCTCTCTCTCTCGCTCGACTGGTTTCTTCCTAGAAGCAACGCACTCGTCACCTCCGCCGGTTTGTAAAAAAATAATGAGATTCTCATAATCAAAACAACATTAATAATTCACGGCTATGCAAATTAACCAGTAATTAAGCTGGGTTATTTACTCGGATAAATTCATATCAATGCAAACTGCATAAGCTATACATTAACGTGTGCATGTGTGTGTCTGTATGTGGTTATCGCCATTAGGGAGACAAAGACAGCCGTGCGTGTGGGTGGCCACGCACCCCCGCGTTTGCCAATCCGGCCTTCATCGGTACTCGCTAGCAGCACTTGCCCCAAGAGTATGTTAAGGCAACACGGGGGATCTTTGTCTTTGCTATGCGTGTGTCAGCTGCAAGGGAGACATGTCCCATCTCAAGGGGTTTTCCAGGTGAAATGTTTTAATTACTGAAATTTGTTTATAATTGAAAAGAAAGGAAAAATCCGGACATGAGCAAAATAAAATCAATGACTCAAATATTTCACGAAAAACGATTACTTTGCAGCCGCCCATTCGTATTCAGCATCACCATCAGCCATGGTCAGTCCACTGCTGGATAACGGCCTTCCCTGGCCGTGCGATGTAATGATCCACCCAGTAGCGGCAGACGGACTCATTTCATTGCTCCATCTCCACTTTGAATAACCTCTCGCTCATAAATTTACGTTTGGAAAATAAAACACAAATATTTTGACAGAAAATACAGATTCTTTTTCGAATGTAATGACTTGAGATGAACGAAAAACATGAACAAATGCACATTACACAAACGTAAAAGTACGAAGATACCCCGATAGCCTAACAGACTATTGGGGAAAGTGTTGTAAGCGAGTAGCACCTATGAAGGCCGGCACGGCGCGCGAGGGATGGATGGCCAGCACCACGCCGGGCCGCCTTTGTATTCGCAGAGTTGATGTTTACACACCGCACCAGGTATTCATTTTAGGCCGAGTCGACCTAGGGCAGGGCCCAGGACTGGTTCAGATAATCGTCGCTGGTGTTGGTCGTGAGCTGGAATCGAACTCGGGTCGCCGGCTTCGTAGCGCGGCGCATTTCCCATTGCATTAGCCCTCCACACTTACAACAACAACCACCATTCGCCACTAAGTGGCGGTGACGTCACCACGACGCTTGTGCAAGGCTATGTGCACCTTGAGGCCACGTGAAGTGTCGAACGCCCGCTGGCAGGAGGTCACGGGGCAGACCCAGAAGCCACGGGTCGACTGATTGAGACGACTGGCTGATGCACCACCTGTGCCCCCTACTGTGCCAACTTGCTGTGCTTTAGCCACCCGGCGATCCGCTCGTTGTTGTGAGCGTCGCTCCTCCGCCCTCCATTGTTGTTGGAGGGCGACTGCCTCCAACTGCCCAGTAGCGTCCTTCACGAGCCTCCTCCACAGAGGCCGCTCTTGACACCGCTGGTACCAGTCATCGGCAAGTCCACTCAGCTCCACATCCTCCTGTACCACATCACTCCATCTCTTCTCTAGCTCGTGCCGCGCCTGTTTTGCCCCCTCGATCCGGCCGAACAAAAGCTGTTTAGGCATGCGGTGGCTGGGCATGCGAACTACATGGCCCAGCCAAGGCAGCCTTGCCTGCCGGAGGAGCTCACCGATGAGACTTTGTCCAGATATTTCAAGGATTTGTGAGCTCCTCACACATTCCAGCCTGGTTAAATCCATGATTGATCGTAGGCAGGCCAGCCTAAATGTTTATAACCGGCGAAGATGTTCCATTAGGGGAGCCACGTTTTGCAAACGTAGAGAAGGGAGGGAATGACTGTGGCCGAGAAGACCTGAAGCTTCGTGTGGAGCGACAGACCAGGTAGCTTCCACACAGCGTTACGCAACCGAGGAAAATATAATGCCGCTCGACTGATTCGGAGTGAGACCTCTGCTGTTAAACCGGAGCAGGTCATGAGCACACTGTCCAGGTATGGGAAACTCTCCACTCTATCCACAACTGCCCTATCACCAATTGGGAGTTGTGGGGGTGGAGTGTCCGATGGTACAAAATACCCGGGTAGGTGCTTAGTTTTACATACACACAGACACACACACCTTTATACGAATAAGGAGATGATCAATAGTTACATTTTGCAGATTCGTTTTAATCAGAACCATAATATTTATAATGGATGAATCCGATGAACAATATAAAGCTCTTTTTCACAGATGTCCAATCGAGGCAGGTCAGAACGTTACAACAACAAACAGTACAATCACACGATAGGAGTGAAGTATAGGGAAGGTAAACACATCATTTTTAAAAATATATACCAATAAAGTAAACTATATTTGTGCTATTACCAGGCAAGGCCCACTTGGCTATTCACTTCTTCTTCATAAGCGACCTGGCCACAAAAGATATCTAAACAAAGTGGCTTATCATGTGGAAATGTATAACAGCAAAATACGCATCTAAACGCATGTTTCTAAATGTGGAGGGGAAATCCGTGCCTAGATGAAGAGACGCAGCAGACACACAGAGCTGGCGTACTCGTAGACATGGGCACAGCAGGTTAAGGCAGAAAAGTGCACGGAATTCCGTGTCTGTGGGTCCGCTCAAACATCATCTTGTTGCTGTTGTTGTTGTTGTTGCTGTCATTGTTGCTGTTGTTGCGGCTGTTGTTTGTCGCTGTCTTTGTGCTGGATGTGGCCACGAGCGAAGGCTGACACTCGTTTCGTGCGCAACAGCACTACACGGCCGATGCTGTTATTTTGTGCAAATGCATGTCGACTGACTGTGATGTAAACGTTTCAAAACGGTTCAGCAGGAAATGAAATAAACCCAGGTGGTGACTGTGTAAACAACCGTGTGTTTGTCGCCGAAAGGGAATGGCATTCAGAATGCTCCTCTCTCGACTCAAAGTGCAGTGCAGTCACGAAAGCTTCAAATCAAGATTGCAGTGCACGTGTTGCGTGCGAAAACGAAGACCACAGCAGTGAGATCTCTGTACAGAGACCTCAGCAAAGAGACCCCAAAAGCGGAACCCAGCAGTGAGAACACAGCAATGAGAACACAGCAATGAGACCCCAGCAGTGAGAACACAGCAGTGAGAACACAGCAATGAGAACACAGCAATGAGACCCCAGCAGTGAGAACACAGCAGTGAGAACACAGCAATGAAAACACAGCAGTGAGAACACAGCAGTGAGAACACAGCAATGAGAACACAGCAATGAGAACACAGCAATGAGAACACAGCAGTGAGAACACAGCAATGAGAACACAGCAATGAGAACACAGCAGTGAGAACACAGAAATGAGAACACAGCAATGAGAACACAGCAATGAGACCCCAGCAGTGAGAACACAGCAGTGAGAACACAGCAATGAGAACACAGCAGTGAGAACACAGAAATGAGAACACAGCAGTGAGAACACAGCAATGAGAACACAGCAATGAGAACACAGCAATGAGAACACAGCAATGAAAACACAGCAATGAGAACACAGCAGTGAGAACACAGAAATGAGAACACAGCAATGAGAACACAGCAATGAGAACACAGCAATGAGAACACAGCAATGAGAACACAGCAGTGAGAACACAGCAATGAGAACACAGCAATGAGAACACAGCAATGAGAACACAGCAATGAGACCCCAGCTGTGAGAACACAGCAATGAGAACACAGCAGTGAGACCCCAGCTGTGAGAACACAGCAGTGAGAACACAGCAATGAGAACACAGCAATGAGAACACAGCAATGAGACCCCAGCAGTGAGAACACAGCAATGAGAACACAGCAGTGAGACCCCAGCTGTGAGAACACAGCAGTGAGAACACAGCAATGAGAACACAGCAATGAGAACACAGCAATGAGAACACAGCAATGAGAACACAGCAATGAGAACACAGCAGTGAGAACACAGCAATGAGAACACAGCAATGAGAACACAGCAATGAGAACACAGCAATGAGACCCCAGCTGTGAGAACACAGCAATGAGACCCCAGCTGTGAGAACACAGCAATGAGAACACAGCAATGAGAACACAGCAATGAGAACACAGCAGTGAGAACACAGCAATGAGAACACAGCAATGAGAACACAGCAATGAGAACACAGCAATGAGAACACAGCAGTGAGAACACAGCAATGAGACCCCAGCAGTGAGACCCCAGCAGTGAGACCCCAGCTGTGAGAACACAGCAATGAGAACACAGCAGTGAGAACACAGCAATGAGAACACAGCAGTGAGAACACAGCAATGAGAACACAGCAGTGAGACCCCAGCAGTGAGACCCCAGCAGTGAGACCCCAGCAGTGAGACCCCAGCTGTGAGAACACAGCAGTGAGAACACAGCAATGAGAACACAGCAATGAGAACACAGCAATGAGAACACAGCAATGAGACCCCAGCTGTGAGAACACAGCAATGAGAACACAGCAGTGAGAACACAGCAATGAGACCCCAGCTGTGAGAACACAGCAATGAGACCCCAGCTGTGAGAACACAGCAATGAGACCCCAGCAGTGAGAACACAGCAATGAGAACACAGCAATGAGAACACAGCAGTGAGACCCCAGCTGTGAGAACACAGCAGTGAGAACACAGCAATGAGAACACAGCAATGAGAACACAGCAATGAGAACACAGCAGTGAGAACACAGCAGTGAGAACACAGCAATGAGAACACAGCAATGAGAACACAGCAATGAGAACACAGCAATGAGACCCCAGCTGTGAGAACACAGCAGTGAGAACACAGCAATGAGAACACAGCAATGAGAACACAGCAATGAGAACACAGCAATGAGAACACAGCAGTGAGACCCCAGCTGTGAGAACACAGCAATGAGAACACAGCAGTGAGAACACAGCAATGAGACCCCAGCAATGAGAACACAGCAATGAGAACACAGCAGTGAGAACACAGCAATGAGAACACAGCAATGAGACCCCAGCAATGAGAACACAGCAGTGAGAACACAGCAGTGAGAACACAGCAATGAGAACACAGCAATGAGAACACAGCAGTGAGAACACAGCAATGAGAACACAGCAATGAGAACACAGCAGTGAGAACACAGCAATGAGAACACAGCAATGAGACCCCAGCAATGAGAACACAGCAATGAGAACACAGCAGTGAGAACTCAGCAGTGAGAACACAGCAATGAGAACACAGCAGTGAGAACTCAGCAGTGAGAACACAGCGATGAGAACACAGCAATGAGAACACAGCAGTGAGAACTCAGCAGTGAGAACACAGCAATGAGAACACAGCAATGAGAACACAGCAATGAGAACACAGCAGTGAGAACACAGCAATGAGAACACAGCAGTGAGAACACAGCAATGAGAACACAGCAATGAGAACACAGCAGTGAGAACTCAGCAGTGAGAACACAGCAATGAGAACACAGCAATGAGAACTCAGCAGTGAGAACACAGCAGTGAGACCCCAGCAATGAGAACACAGCAGTGAGAACACAGCAATGAGAACACAGCAGTGAGAACTCAGCAGTGAGAACACAGCAATGAGAACACAGCAATGAGAACTCAGCAGTGAGAACACAGCAGTGAGACCCCAGCAATGAGAACACAGCAGTGAGAACTCAGCAGTGAGAACACAGCAATGAGAACACAGCAATGAGAACACAGCAGTGAGAACACAGCAGTGAGACCCCAGCAATGAGAACACAGCAGTGAGAACACAGCAATGAGAACACAGCAGTGAGAACTCAGCAGTGAGAACACAGCAATGAGAACTCAGCAGTGAGAACACAGTAATGAGAACACAGCAGTGAGAACTCAGCAGTGAGAACACAGCAATGAGAACACAGCAGTGAGACCCCAGCAATGAGAACACAGCAGTGAGAACACAGCAGTGGGAACACAGCAGTGAGAACACAGCAGTGAGAACACAGCAATGAGAACACAGCAGTGAGACCCCAGCAGTGAGACCCCAGCAATGAGAACACAGCAATGAGAACACAGCAATGAGAACACAGCAGTGAGAACACAGCAATGAGAACACAGCAGTGAGACCCCAGCAATGAGAACACAGCAATGAGAACTCAGCAGTGAGAACACAGCAATGAGAACTCAGCAGTGAGAACACAGCAATGAGAACACAGCAGTGAGAACTCAGCAGTGAGAACACAGCAATGAGAACACAGCAGTGAGACCCCAGCAATGAGAACACAGCAGTGAGAACACAGCAGTGAGAACACAGCAGTGAGAACACAGCAGTGAGAACACAGCAATGAGAACACAGCAGTGAGACCCCAGCAGTGAGACCCCAGCAATGAGAACACAGCAATGAGAACACAGCAGTGAGACCCCAGCAATGAGAACACAGCAATGAGAACACAGCAGTGAGACCCCAGCAATGAGAACACAGCAGTGAGAACTCAGCAGTGAGAACACAGCAATGAGAACACAGCAGTGAGAACTCAGCAGTGAGAACACAGCAATGAGAACACAGCAGTGAGACCCCAGCAATGAGAACACAGCAATGAGAACACAGCAATGAGAACACAGCAGTGAGAACACAGCAGTGAGAACACAGCAATGAGAACACAGCAATGAGAACACAGCATTGAGAACTCAGCAGTGAGAACACAGCAATGAGAACACAGCAATGAGAACACAGCAGTGAGAACACAGCAGTGAGAACACAGCAATGAGACCCCAGCAATGAGAACACAGCATTGAGAACACAGCAGTGAGAACACAGCAATGAGAACACAGCAATGAGAACACAGCATTGAGAACACAGCAGTGAGAACTCAGCAGTGAGAACACAGCAGTGAGAACTCAGCATTGAGAACTCAGCAGTGAGAACACAGCAATGAGAACACAGCAATGAGAACACAGCATTGAGAACACAGCAGTGAGAACACAGCAGTGAGAACACAGCAATGAGACCCCAGCAATGAGAACACAGCATTGAGAACACAGCAGTGAGAACACAGCAATGAGAACACAGCAGTGAGAACACAGCAATGAGACCCCAGCAATGAGAACACAGCATTGAGAACACAGCAGTGAGAACACAGCAATGAGAACACAGCAGTGAGAACACAGCAATGAGAACACAGCAGTGAGAACACAGCAATGAGACCCCAGCAATGAGAACACAGCAATGAGAACACAGCAATGAGAACACAGCAATGAGAACACAGCATTGAGAACACAGCAATGAGAACACAGCAATGAGAACACAGCAATGAGAACACAGCATTGAGAACACAGCAGTGAGAACACAGCAGTGAGAACACAGCAATGAGACCCCAGCAATGAGAACACTGCAATGAGAACACAGCAGTGAGAACTCAGCAGTGAGAACACAGCAATGAGAACACAGCAATGAGAACACAGCATTGAGAACTCAGCAGTGAGAACACAGCAATGAGAACACAGCAGTGAGAACACAGCAGTGAGAACACAGCAATGAGACCCCAGCAGTGAGAACACAGCATTGAGAACTCAGCAGTGAGAACACAGCAATGAGAACACAGCAGTGAGAACACAGCAGTGAGAACACAGCAATGAGAACACAGCAGTGAGAACACAGCAATGAGACCCCAGCAGTGAGAACACAGCAGTGAGAACACAGCAGTGAGAACACAGCAATGAGAACACAGCAATGAGAACACAGCAATGAGAACACAGCAATGAGAACACAGCAATGAGAACACAGCAATGAGAACGCAGCAATGAGAACACAGCAATGAGAACACAGCAGTGAGAACACAGCAGTGAGAACACAGCAGTGAGAACACAGCAATGAGAACACAGCAATGAGAACACAGCAATGAGAACACAGCAGTGAGAACACAGCAGTGAGACCCCAGCAGTGAGAACACAGCAATGAGACCCCAGCAGTGAGAACACAGCAATGAGACCCCAGCAGTGAGAACACAGCAATGATACCCCAGCAGTGAGAACACAGCAGTGAGAACACAGCAATGAGAACACAGCAGTGAGAACACAGCAATGAGAACACAGCAGTGAGAACACAGCAATGAGAACACAGCAGTGAGAACACAGCAGTGAGAACACAGCAATGAGAACACAGCAATGAGAACACAGCAATGAGAACACAGCAGTGAGAACACAGCAGTGAGAACACAGCAATGAGAACACAGCAATGAGAACACAGCAATGAGAACACAGCAGTGAGAACACAGCAGTGAGAACACAGCAGTGAGAACACAGCAGTGAGAACACAGCAGTGAGAACACAGCAATGAGAACACAGCAGTGAGAACTCAGCAGTGAGAACACAGCAATGAGAACACAGCAGTGAGAACACAGCAGTGAGAACACAGCAATGAGAACACAGCAATGAGAACTCAGCAGTGAGAACACAGCAATGAGAACACAGCAATGAGAACACAGCAATGATAACACAGCAATGAGAACACAGCAGTGAGAACACAGCAATGAGAACACAGCATTGAGAACACAGCAATGAGAACACAGCAATGAGAACACAGCAGTGAGAACACAGCAATGAGAACACAGCAGTGAGAACACAGCAGTGAGAACACAGCAATGAGAACACAACAGTGAAAACACAGCAGTGAGAACACAGCAGTGAGAACACAGCAATGAGACCCCAGCAGTGAGAACACAGCAGTGAGAACATAGCAATGAGAACACAGCAGTGAGAACACAGCAGTGAGAACACAGCAATGAGAACACAGCAATGAGAACTCAGCAGTGAGAACACAGCAATGAGAATACAGCAATGAGAACACAGCAATGAGAACACAGCAATGAGAACACAGCAATGAGAACACAGCAATGAGAACACAGCAGTGAGAACACAGCAATGAGAACACAGCATTGAGAACACAGCAATGAGAACACAGCAATGAGAACACAGCAGTGAGAACACAGCAATGAGAACACAGCAGTGAGAACACAGCAGTGAGAACACAGCAGTGAGAACACCGCAATGAGACCCCAGCAGTGAGAACACAGCAGTGAGAACACAGCAATGAGAACACAGCAGTGAGAACACAGCAGTGAGAACACAGCAATGAGAACACAGCAGTGAGAACACAGCAATGAGAACACAGCAATGAGAACTCAGCAATGAGAACACAGCAATGAGAACACAGCAGTGAGACCCCAGCAGTGAGAACTCAGCAATGAGAACACAGCAATGAGAACACAGCAGTGAGACCCCAGCAATGAGAACACAGCAATGAGAACACAGCAGTGAGAACACAGCAGTGAGAACACAGCAATGAGAACACAGCAGTGAGAACTCAGCAATGAGAACACAGCAATGAGAACACAGCAGTGAGACCCCAGCAATGAGAACACAGCAATGAGAACACAGCAGTGAGAACACAGCAGTGAGAACACAGCAATGAGAACTCAGCAATGAGAACACAGCAGTGAGACCCCAGCAATGAGAACTCAGCAATGAGAACACAGCAGTGAGAACTCAGCAATGAGAACACAGCAATGAGAACACAGCAGTGAGACCCCAGCAGTGAGAACACAGCAATGAGAACACAGCAGTGAGAACACAGCAGTGAGAACACAGCAGTGAGAACACAGCAATGAGAACACAGCAATGAGAACACAGCAGTGAGACCCCAGCAATGAGAACACAGCAATGAGAACACAGCAGTGAGAACACAGCAATGAGAACACAGCAATGAGAACACAGCAGTGAGACCCCAGCAATGAGAACACAGCAATGAGAACACAGCAGTGAGACCCCAGCAATGAGAACACAGCAATGAGAACACAGCAGTGAGAACACAGCAGTGAGAACACAGCAGTGAGAACACAGCAATGAGAACACAGCAATGAGACCCCAGCAATGAGAACACAGCAATGAGAACACAGCAGTGAGACCCCAGCAATGAGAACACAGCAATGAGAACACAGCAGTGAGACCCCAGCAATGAGAACACAGCAATGAGAACTCAGCAATGAGAACACAGCAGTGAGACCCCAGCAATGAGAACTCAGCAATGAGAACACAGCAATGAGAACACAGCAATGAGAACACAGCAGTGATAACTCAGCAGTGAGAACACAGCAATGAGAACACAGCAATGAGAACACAGCAATGAGAACACAGCAGTGAGACCCCAGCAATGAGAACTCAGCAGTGAGAACACAGCAGTGAGAACTCAGCAGTGAGAACACAGCAGTGAGAACTCAGCAGTGAGAACACAGCAGTGAGAACTCAGCAGTGAGAACACAGCAATGAGAACACAGCAGTGAGACCCCAGCAATGAGAACTCAGCAATGAGAACTCAGCAGTGAGAACACAGCAGTGAGAACACAGCAGTGAGAACACAGCAATGAGAACTCAGCAATGAGAACACAGCAATGAGAACACAGCAATGAGAACACAGCAGTGAGACCCCAGCAATGAGAACTCAGCAATGAGAACACAGCAATGAGAACACAGCAATGAGAACTCAGCAGTGAGAACACAGCAGTGAGAACACAGCAGTGAGAACACAGCAATGAGAACTCAGCAATGAGAACACAGCAATGAGAACACAGCAATGAGAACACAGCAGTGAGACCCCAGCAATGAGAACTCAGCAATGAGAACACAGCAATGAGAACACAGCAATGAGAACACAGCAGTGAGAACACAGCAGTGAGACCCCAGCAGTGAGACCCCAGCAGTGAGAACACAGCAGTGAGAACACAGCAGTGAGACTCCAGCAGTGAGACCCCAGCAGTGAGAACACAGCAATGAGAACACAGCAATGAGAACACAGCAATGAAAACACAGCAATGAGAACACAGCAGTGAGACCCCAGCAGTGAGAACACAGCAGTGAGAACACAGCAGTGAGAACACAGCAGTGAGACCCCAGCAGTGAGAACACAGCAGTGAGAACACAGCAATGAGAACACAGCAGTGAGAACACAGCAGTGAGAACACAGCAGTGAGAACACAGCAGTGAGACCCCAGCAGTGAGAACACAGCAGTGAGAACACAGCAGTGAGAACACAGCAGTGAGAACACAGCAGTGAGAACTCAGCAGTGAGAACACAGCAGTGAGACCCCAGCAGTGAGAACACAGCAGTGAGACCCCAGCAGTGAGAACACAGCAGTGAGAACACAGCAATGAGAACACAGCAGTGAGAACACAGCAGTGAGACCCCAGCAGTGAGAACACAGCAGTGAGACCCCAGCAGTGAGAACACAGCAGTGAGAACACAGCAGTGAGAACACAGCAGTGAGAACACAGCAGTGAGAACTCAGCAGTGAGAACACAGCAATGAGAACACAGCAGTGAGAACACAGCAGTGAGAACACAGCAGTGAGAACACAGCAATGAGAACACCGCAGTGAGAACACAGCAGTGAGAACACAGCAATGAGAACACAGCAATGAGAACACAGCAGTGAGACCCCAGCAGTGAGAACACAGCAGTGAGACCCCAGCAGTGAGAACACAGCAGTGAGAACACAGCAATGAGAACACAGCAGTGAGAACACAGCAGTGAGAACACAGCAATGAGAACACAGCAGTGAGAACACAGCAATGAGAACACAGCAATGAGAACACAGCAATGAGAACACAGCAGTGAGAACACAGCAGTGAGAACACAGCAATGAGAACACAGCAATGAGAACACAGCAATGAGAACACAGCAATGAGAACACAGCAATGAGAACACAGCAATGAGAACACAGCAATGAGAACACAGCAATGAGAACACAGCAGTGAGAACACAGCAATGAGAACACAGCAATGAGAACACAGCAGTGAGAACACAGCAGTGAGAACACAGCAATGAGAACACAGCAATGAGAACACAGCAATGAGAACACAGCAATGAGAACACAGCAGTGAGAACACAGCAATGAGAACACAGCAGTGAGAACACAGCAGTGAGAACACAGCAATGAGAACACAGCAATGAGAACACAGCAATGAGAACACAGCAGTGAGAACACAGCAATGAGAACACAGCAGTGAGAACACAGCAATGAGAACACAGCAATGAGAACACAGCAGTGAGAACACAGCAGTGAGAACACAGCAATGAGAACACAGCAATGAGAACACAGCAATGAGAACACAGCAATGAGAACACAGCAGTGAGAACACAGCAATGAGAACACAGCAGTGAGAACACAGCAGTGAGAACACAGCAATGAGAACACAGCAATGAGAACACAGCAGTGAGAACACAGCAGTGAGAACACAGCAATGAGAACACAGCAATGAGAACACAGCAATGAGAACACAGCAGTGAGAACACAGCAATGAGAACACAGCAATGAGACCCCAGCAGTGAGAACACAGCAGTGAGAACACAGCAATGAGAACACAGCAATGAGAACACAGCAGTGGGAACACAGCAATGAGAACACAGCAATGAGACCCCAGCAATGAAAACACAGCAGTGAGAACACAGCAGTGAGAACACAGCAATGAGAACACAGCAGTGAGAACACAGCAGTGAGAACACAGCAATGAGAACACAGCAATGAGAACACAGCAATGAGAACACAGCAGTGAGAACACAGCAGTGAGACCCCAGCAGTGAGAACACAGCAGTGAGAACACAGCAATGAGAACACAGCAGTGAGAACACAGCAATGAGAACACAGCAGTGAGAACACAGCAATGAGAACACAGCAGTGAGAACACAGCAGTGAGACCCCAGTGCATGGGGTGGGTGGCTGGACGAGTGTATCCGTACGTTGTATTGGCTGCTATCCGTGTAGGCTTCGCATTTGCAACATTTACCATATCCATATATAAACAAAAAATGGGGCGCAACGGTGGCGAGATGTTGACTACCTCGCCTGGTATACAGAAGGTCATGGGTTCGGTCCCGATGCTGACGCCTGCTGTATGTTTGGAGTTTGCATTTTCTCTCTCCCCGTGGTCGTGTGGATTCTTCTCCGGTTCCTCCAGGGTTCCCCTCCAAATTTAGAAACATGCGTTTAGAATATTTGGCTTACATGAATTTCCACGTGATGATAAGCCACTTTTGTTGAGCTATCGTGTGTACCCAGTCGCTTCTGAAAAAGAGCCATATATCGCTCAGTGGGTCTTAATGGGTAAAATACAAACATAGTTTAAAATCGTTTTAGTTTTAGTAACGAAAATATAAATCCGACCGCCCTTCAGGCCTCAAGACTCACAACGGAAGTTGGCTGCGACGGGACAGCAAACGCGTCCACCCATAGCACCAATTATCTCAAGAAAGTTGTAAAATGTGCGCCCCCCCCCCCCCACGGTTACGCGGTCGGAGCTCCACGACACGCGGTCACTCCACGCGCGTGAAGAGGTGGACAGCTCCGCCTGGTGGACAGCTCCACCTGGTGGACAGCTCCGCCTGGTGGACAGCTCCACCTGGTGGACAGCTCCACCTGGTGGATAGCTCCATCTGGTGGACAGCTCCGCCTGGTGGACAGCTCCTCCTGGTGGACAGCTCCACCTGGTGGAGAGCTCCACCTTGTGGACAGCTCCACCTGGTGGACAGCGCCACCTGGCGGCAGGAACAGAGAGAGCACGCGCACGTGTAGCTTGTTGGGTCCTGTGGTGTAGTGGTTGGCACACTGCGCTTTGAAACCGGCGGCCCGAGTTTGATTCCCATCTCACGGCCACCAACAACACGGGTGACGATTTTCTAAACCAGACTTGGGCCTCCCCTAGGTCGGGTCAGCCTCAAATGAGTACCTGGTGCAGTGTGTAAACATTAGCACCCGGGAGACATAACACGACCGCGAGTGCTGTTGGCCACCTACCCCCTCGTGTGCGCCGTGTTGGCATTCTTAGCTGCTCGCTGACAGCACTTGCCCCAACAGTTCGTTAAGGCTATAGGCGGAATCTTTGTCTTTGTCAGGCTAGTCCGTGGATCTTTGGCCTGCATCCTCTGCTGCGTGTCTGCCAGCCCACGCTTTGCTGCGTATCGGTGCTGTGCACGGCGTGTCTACCAGCAGGGCACGCGGTGCGTGTTGTGATCACGATCACTCATCCGGGACTGTCACTCATCCTCTGCAGCTGCGCGTCGCTCTCTGCTTGGGCTCTCGAAAACCGCGTGGCACTGCGTGTACGTCAGTCGCCTTCGTGTGTGGGTATTATTGATTTCATGTGTGGGTGTTATTGTTATTATTTATTCCGTGTGTTTACCCTGGACAAGCCTCACCGGGTCTCGCGACTCTATTCGCAAGAGGGTCCTGCCAAGTGTTTTTTTATTGTTGGCAGTAGGTGCCGATTAGCACGGTTGGCTACGTACGGCGCGAAAGAAGTTCAAAATTGAGCAATTCGCGATGTGGTGTATTTTCGCCACGACGCCGGCGCAAAACGACCTCCTCTTGCGAAAGACCTCACGGGGGTCTCACTGGAAAAGAACACCGGGCGCGCAGTGCCCAGCGGCGTTGCGTGAGTCTCTTCGTTACCCCGCTCGCGACCAGGCACCCGCATTCTCGGCGCGGCGCTGCGTCTGCCTCTGAACAAATGACCCCGAATTCTCCCCGATCCTCGCCAGATCTCGAACTATGAGGCAGGGTCGAGCCTGGAGAGCGCTTGGACGGGCGACGGCCGCGCACAAGCACGGGGCCAATCGGTGCTTGCGGGGACACCGTGTGGATAAGATACATCGTTGGGTTGCACATCCATGTTCCCACGCCTGCGCTCTCCGCCTTCGGCAACCCGCACTCGCCAGCGTGGTGAACACTCATCAAATAATCCCCACGAGCCGTCCGTCGTCGTCGTGGGGGGGGGAGTGTAGGCCCGCATCCAGCAGTGGATAAACAGAAGGGCTGCACACGTACACACGTGCGCTCATTTTCCATCGCAAAGTCTTCACGTCAATCACCATGCCCGGCGTGTCGGTCATCGTCGACTGCTTCGGACCGTCGACCGTCTCGCTCTGCGTGGATCGTCTTTCACTCAGCCAGGCTGGGGCCGGCGGAACGACAGCTCGCATCGTCCTGCACCCTCGCCAAGGTCGACCTCGCGGCTTCCTCGTACGTCCACCGCGCCGACAGACGGCGCGTTCAGGTTTGCGGGACACGGGCCGTCACGCGGCCACAAATCAGGCGGCCGCCGGACCGCGTTTGGTCAAAACACAAAGAGTTGCCCAACACAGGCGACGCTTTGCGCAACCTGCTCACGACTGACACGGGCAGCGGTGGCTCGCGCGGCCAGACACGACCACACGTGGAACGCGTTACTCCCGCAGGCAGCACCCGCGTTACCGATGATAATCTCAACAATAGCAACCAGTGCTGGCAATAGGTCAGCACGGAGAAACACTAGGAGGCTGATCAGCGTGTCTGCAGAGCACGTGCCCGCAGAACACGTGCCCACAGAAGAACACGTGTCCGCAGAACACGCTCGAGTCACCTCTGCCCCGCGTGCGGTCGGCAATTGGCATCTCGCGTTCCCTCCACCTGGAGCGCCGGCGACTTAGCCGAGCGCTCAGGGCCCGTTAACATCTCGCGACGATGGCAAAGAGGGTCCCCGTGTGGACGGTCAAGAGGTCACCGCACCTCGCCATCGCTTCATTGCTTACACCAACCGGATCAGGCAGGTACATGCGAAGGCACGGCATCCAACGTCTAAGGCCATCTCAAACCGATCACTCCGCTGCCCGCCATTGGCTCTTCATCTCGGTCGATGGTTTCTGGGTGCCGATCCAATCAGAGGGCGTCTGGGTCACGCGCCCTGCTCCAACCTGCGCGCACACTTGTCCCATCCGTCGCAGCCTCCTCTTGCCGAACGCGTCTGCGATGGTGGAGGGTGAAGGGCACCGTGGAACGCGCACGATGCCTGTGCGGGGCAGCGAGACGCAATGCCCAGGCCCGGGTTGCGCGCACGGTTCGGTTCTGGTACAGAGCCCTGCGCAGAACACACGCGCAGCCGCCACGCCAACACGCGCCAACTCCACATTGAAGTCAACAACCAACGAACTCTGTTATCGCTAAATACGCAATGAACAATAGGCGTAATGTACAACCAACCACGCGAGCATCAATAGCAGACAAACGATGCACACGACACCGTCAGCACCGTCGTGACCCCCACAACCCACGCAGCGGCCACGGCGCGAGGTCACGCGGGGTCAGCGCGCCTCGCGACTTCCCGCGGGGCCCCCCGGGGGGGTGGGGGTGTGGGGGGGGTGTGTGGGGGGGTGTGGGGGTTGGGGGTGTGGGGGGGGGCGCGCGCAGTACCCAGAGCCACCACGCGGCGGCGGCACTGCCCCGTGAGCTCAGCCTCGCGTCGTTGCTCCTCATTGGCCATGCGACACCATCATCATTGGCCTCAGACAGGCAAGGACAAAGATCCACCGCATGCAGTCGTCTTTGAAAGACTGTTGGGGAAAGTGCTGTAAGCAAGCCCCGATGGACTGCAAGCAAGGCAACCCGTGGGGGTGGCATGGCCATCAGTACGCCTGAGTCACGAGTGGTGATGTTGACTCAGAGCACCAGAAACCCACTTAAATAAGGTTGAGTCGACCTCGCGGCGTCCCAGGACCGGTTCATATATTCGTCACTGCTGATGGGCGTGAGTGGGAATCAAACTCGGAGCGAAGCACGCGAACCACGACCGCTCCCCAACGCTCACGGTCACAACAACAGCCGCGATGCCCAATCAAGTGACGGTCACGTGCCAGGCGAGGTCAGCAGTCGGCAGCCTGCGGCTCTGGAGTCGCATGCGGCTCTTTGACGATTGCTTCGTGACCGTCATTTATGAAGGAGCCACCGTCTCGTATTCACCACGGGCATTGCGGCGCTTGAAAACATGAGTTTGTTTTTTACCGAATTCGAAAAAAATGCCTTTTATTGTTATTTTGGTTTCCGACCCCTGGGCGAGGTGCATTTTGAAGTGTCGAAGGCTTTCGGGGGACGAGGTCACGGGAAAGACGCAAGTGCTATGGTCTGACTGAAATGTCTCGCGCATTCACCAGCTGTGCTCCCAACTGAGCCACGTTGTTGCGTTGTATTCGCCCGGCGCTCCGCTCGTCGTTGTGAGCGTCGCTCCTCCGCCTTCCGCTGTTGCTGGAGAGCGGCTGCCTCCAACTGCCCAGCAGCAGCGTCCTTCTCGAACCTCCTCCACAGAGGCCGACCTTGACACCACTGGTATGGGTCATCGGCAAGCAGGGCAATTCACACCGCGTGGGACCCCCACGACGTCTTCAAACTAAACCGGAAGCATTGCATATGCCACCGTGACGTCAAAGTGCGGTGCCCCCAAAAACGCGGGGCCCGAGACGGTCGCCCCGATTCGCCATCTCCTAGGGACGGCTATGTCGGTAAATCCACTCAGCTCCGCATCCTCTTGCATCACATTATCCCATGTCTTCTCTAGTCCGTGCGAGGGAAGAGAATGAGTGAAATGTGGGCACGTCTTTGCCCAATTCTTGCCAGCTGGCTCAAGAGCTAATATAATTGGAAGGAAACCCCAAAACCTTTCCAATACTCCACTGGGGTGTATCCCTTCTTGATTGTGCCAGGCAAAGGTAATAGCAAGGATGGGGAGGAGACCACGCCCCATTCTCTGTCCGTCTGCTACAGCAGAAGATTTGGGAATGTCCACGGCGCAAGGCTGACGACGCGCGGTCAAGCACAGCGATGCAATCGAGAGCTCAGGGCTCCGCTTTGGTCCTTGCGCCTTCGGGGTCCCTGCCTCTCTGGTCACTGTCATTCAGGTGGCACGATCACAGAGAAATACACACTGTGTCATGCAAGACTAAAATCTCCCGTATGGCATTTAACAGCCTGTTGGGGCAAGTGCTGTTAGCGAGCACTTATGGAGGCCGGCACGGCACACGAGGGGGTGGGTGGCCAGCACCACGCCCGACCGCCTTTGTCTCCCCAGTGGCGATGTTTACACCCAGCGCTAAGTACTCATTTGAGACCGAGTCGACATAGGGGAGACCCAGGATTGGTCAAGCTATTCGCTGACACTGATGTTGTTCGCGAGTATGATTATCGGGTGAGTAGCGCAGTGCGCAAACTACTACACTACTCTCTGCGCGCTAAGATTCCCCTTACAATGCTAATACACTTTTGAGGCAAGTGCTGTTAGCACACAGACACACACGCAATTGCACATGCATACATACACACGCTCGCACACCGCCCTTTCATACTCGCACACGTAATACTGTCTCCATACACGTACACTCCCACACATGCGCTGTCACGCACACTCAGAGATCCCCCATATACCCTTCATAGACTGTTGGGGCAAGTGCTGTTAGCGAGTAGCACTTAGGAAGACCGGCGCGGCACACGAGGGGGTGGGTCGCTAGCACAACGCACGACCGCCTTTGTCTCCCCAGTTGCGATATTTTCAACAAAGCACCAGGTACTCATTCGAGGCTACGTCGACCTCGGGGATGTCCAGGACGGATTCAGATAATCGTCACTGGCGCTGCCCGTGAATAGGAATCGAACTCGGGTCGCCGAGTTCATTCACACTCACCCAACATCCACATGCTCTGTGGAGTCTGAGGTCCCCATTATAAACTGGCCAGGGTTAACACTCTCCAATTTTTACCAATTAACTCGTCCATCTGCTCCCATTAATGACATCTGATCAGCTAAAACAAATGTTAATGTTGACGTAAATTACGATTTGGTCTTTGGATGTGGCCGGCCCACTCAGGATTTGCCCCGATTGTGTGTGTGAATGTGTATGTATGGGGGTGATCTGGTAATTGCTGCTGTCTAACCGGAGCCACGAACCCAGCGATACCCGCTCACGACCAATAACAGCAGCGAATATTTGATCCGGTCCTAGGTCGAACTGGCCTCAAATGAGTACCTCGTGGGATGTGTAAACATCGCCACTAGGGAGACAAAGGCGGCCGGGCGAGGTTCCCGCTAGCAGTACTTGTCCCAAAAGTCTGCAAGGCTAGACGGGAGATCTTTGTCTTGTATGTAGAGTGGGGAGCGGTGGTGTAGCGGTTAGCGCGCTGTGATACGAACCTGACCACGCCGGTTCGATTCCCGCTCACGGCCACCAACACGAGTGACGATTATTTGAATCGGTCCTGGGCCTCCCATAGGTCGACTTAGCCTCAAATGAGTGCCTGGTGCGGTGTGTAAATATCGCTAATGGGGAGACAAAGGCGGCCGGGCGTGGAGCTGGCTCGCTAACAGTACTTGCCCAAAAAGTATGTTGAGGCTATACAGGGGATATTTGTATGTAGAGTACATACACACGACCGCAGTACAAGATACATTAAACACAGACATCGCAGCTGTCCGTTGCTTTTTTGTGGCCCTGTGCCAAGAGCACTCGACTCGTTATCGGCGTCCTGCGAGTTAAACTCCCGAGTCGGGTTCGACACAGCCCATCGTTCCTCGGATACAATTAGCAACCACTTTGTAGTGAAGCTGGCTGGCGCCACGACAATGTGGAATTTTCACCACCGGTTCAAGGGAACTAACGGGGATGGGCGCAATCCCACATCCCGATTGAGCACGGAGACGCGGTGCAGCTCACAGACGTTCCTGAAAGAACGCCCAGCACCTGGAGAGAAACGTCGGACATCACGCGACACAACCCGAAGAAAACAAATGGGAAAGCTAAGCAGTAGGGAGACGCTTTTGTCTTCATAATTCGGGGGCACGGAGGCTCACTCACGCTGCTGGGTCGCTATTGCAAGGGGCTACACGCGGCTCCGTGTCAACCCCAGCTCCGTGTCAACCCCAGCTCCGTGTCAAACCCAGCTCCGTGTCAAACCCAGCTCTGTGTCAAACCCAGCTCCGTGTCAAACCCAGCTCCGTGTCAAACCCAGCTCCGTGTCAAGCCCAGCTCCATGTCAAGCCCAGCTCCGTGTCAAACCCAGCTCCATGTCAAGCCCAGCTCCGTGTCAAGCCCAGCTCCATGTCAAGCCCAGCTCCGTGTCAAACCCAGCTCCATGTCAAACCCAGCTCCATGTCAAACCCAGCTCTGTGTCAAACCCAGCTCTGTGTCAAACCCAGCTCCATGTCAAGCCCAGCTCCGTGTCAAACCCAGCTCCGTGTCAAACCCAGCTCCATGTCAAACCCAGCTCCGTGTCAAACCCAGCTCCGTGTCAAACCCAGCTCTGTGTCAAACCCAGCTCCATGTCAAACCCAGCTCTGTGTCAAACCCAGCTCCGTGTCAAACCCAGCTCCGTGTCAAACCCAGCTCTGTGTCAAACCCAGCTCCATGTCAAACCCAGCTCTGTGTCAAACCCAGCTCCGTGTCAAACCCAGCTCCGTGTCAAACCCAGCTCCGTGTCAAACCCAGGTCCGTGTCAAACCCAGCTCCGTGTCAAGCCCAGCTCTGTGTCAAGCCCAGCTCCATGTCAAGCCCAGCTCCATGTCAAACCCAGCTCCATGTCAAACCCAGCTCCGTGTCAAACCCAGCTCCGTGTCAAGCCCAGCTCCGTGTCAAGCCCAGCTCCATGTCAAGCCCAGCTCCATGTCAAGCCCAGCTCTGTGTCAAGCCCAGCTCCATGTCAAGCCCAGCTCTGTGTCAAGCCCAGCTCTGTGTCAAGCCCAGCTCCATGTCAAACCCAGCTCCATGTCAAACCCAGCTCTGTGTCAAACCCAGCTCCATGTCAAGCCCAGCTCCATGTCAAACCCAGCTCCATGTCAAACCCAGCTCTGTGTCAAACCCAGCTCTGTGTCAAACCCAGCTCCATGTCAAGCCCAGCTCTGTGTCAAACCCAGCTCCGTGTCAAACCCAGCTCCGTGTCAAGCCCAGCTCCATGTCAAGCCCAGCTCCATGTCAAACCCAGCTCTGTGTCAAACCCAGCTCCATGTCAAACCCAGCTCTGTGTCAAACCCAGCTCCATGTCAAGCCCAGCTCTGTGTCAAACCCAGCTCTGTGTCAAACCCAGCTCCATGTCAAACCCAGCTCTGTGTCAAGCCCAGCTCCATGTCAAGCCCAGCTCCATGTCAAGCCCAGCTCTGTGTCAAACCCAGCTCCGTGTCAAGCCCAGCTCTGTGTCAAACCCAGCTCTGTGTCAAGCCCAGCTCCATGTCAAGCCCAGCTCCATGTCAAGCCCAGCTCCATGTCAAGCCCAGCTCCATGTCAAACCCAGCTCTGTGTCAAACCCAGCTCCATGTCAAGCCCAGCTCCATGTCAAGCCCAGCTCCATGTCAAGCCCAGCTCCGTGTCAAGCCCAGCTCCATGTCAAGCCCAGCTCCATGTCAAGCCCAGCTCCATGTCAAACCCAGCTCTGTGTCAAACCCAGCTCCATGTCAAGCCCAGCTCCATGTCAAGCCCAGCTCCATGTCAAGCCCAGCTCCGTGTCATGCCCAGCTCCGTGTCAAACCCAGCTCTGTGTCAAACCCAGCTCTGTGTCAAACCCAGCTCCATGTCAAGCCCAGCTCCATGTCAAGCCCAGCTCCGTGTCAAGCCCAGCTCCGTGTCAAGCCCAGCTCCATGTCAAGCCCAGCTCTGTGTCAAACCCAGCTCTGTGTCAAACCCAGCTCCATGTCAAGCCCAGCTCCGTGTCAAACCCAGCTCTGTGTCAAACCCAGCTCCATGTCAAGCCCAGCTCTGTGTCAAACCCAGCTCTGTGTCAAACCCAGCTCCGTGTCAAGCCCAGCTCCATGTCAAGCCCAGCTCTGTGTCAAACCCAGCTCTGTGTCAAACCCAGCTCTGTGTCAAACCCAGCTCCATGTCAAGCCCAGCTCCGTGTCAAACCCAGCTCTGTGTCAAACCCAGCTCCATGTCAAGCCCAGCTCTGTGTCAAACCCAGCTCTGTGTCAAACCCAGCTCCATGTCAAGCCCATCTCCGTGTCAAACCCAGCTCTGTGTCAAACCCAGCTCTGTGTCAAACCCAGCTCCATGTCAAGCCCAGCTTTGTGTCAAACCCAGCTCTGTGTCAAACCCAGCTCCATGTCAAACCCAGCTCCATGTCAAGCCCAGCTCTGTGTCAAACCCAGCTCTGTGTCAAACCCAGCTCCATGTCAAACCCAGCTCTGTGTCAAACCCAGCTCTGTGTCAAGCCCAGCTCTGTGTCAAACCCAGCTCTGTGTCAAACCCAGCTCCATGTCAAGCCCAGCTCCATGTCAAGCCCAGCTCCGTGTCAAGCCCAGCTCCGTGTCAAACCCAGCTCTGTGTCAAACCCAGCTCTGTGTCAAACCCAGCTCCATGTCAAGCCCAGCTCCATGTCAAGCCCAGCTCCGTGTCAAGCCCAGCTCCGTGTCAAGCCCAGCTCCATGTCAAGCCCAGCTCTGTGTCAAACCCAGCTCTGTGTCAAACCCAGCTCCATGTCAAGCCCAGCTCCGTGTCAAACCCAGCTCTGTGTCAAACCCAGCTCCATGTCAAGCCCAGCTCTGTGTCAAACCCAGCTCTGTGTCAAACCCAGCTCCGTGTCAAGCCCAGCTCCATGTCAAGCCCAGCTCTGTGTCAAACCCAGCTCTGTGTCAAACCCAGCTCTGTGTCAAACCCAGCTCCATGTCAAGCCCAGCTCCGTTTCAAACCCAGCTCTGTGTCAAACCCAGCTCCATGTCAAGCCCAGCTCTGTGTCAAACCCAGCTCTGTGTCAAACCCAGCTCCATGTCAAGCCCAGCTCCGTGTCAAACCCAGCTCTGTGTCAAACCCAGCTCCATGTCAAGCCCAGCTTTGTGTCAAACCCAGCTCTGTGTCAAACCCAGCTCCATGTCAAACCCAGCTCCATGTCAAGCCCAGCTCTGTGTCAAACCCAGCTCTGTGTCAAACCCAGCTCCATGTCAAACCCAGCTCTGTGTCAAACCCAGCTCTGTGTCAAGCCCAGCTCTGTGTCAAACCCAGCTCTGTGTCAAACCCAGCTCCATGTCAAGCCCAGCTCCGTGTCAAACCCAGCTCCATGTCAAACCCAGCTCTGTGTCAAACCCAGCTCTGTGTCAAACCCAGCTCCATGTCAAGCCCAGCTCTGTGTCAAACCCAGCTCTGTGTCAAACCCAGCTCCATGTCAAACCCAGCTCCATGTCAAGCCCAGCTCCGTGTCAAACCCAGCTCCATGTCAAACCCAGCTCTGTGTCAAACCCAGCTCTGTGTCAAACCCAGCTTTGTGTCAAACCCAGCTCTGTGTCAAACCCAGCTCCATGTCAAACCCAGCTCTGTGTCAAACCCAGCTCTGTGTCAAACCCAGCTCCGTGTCAAACCCAGCTCCATGTCAAACCCAGCTCCGTGTCAAACCCAGCTCCACCACAGACCGCGAGCAGACAGCCTCGCACACTCGCCATGGCCGCCGTGCTATAAAGCACACGCGCAGTTTTATCTTAATTGTCTAAGACAAATTGCACCGGCGGAGACCCAGGGGTCGGCTTGAGGATTTACAGGGAAACCCAGTGGGAGGGGGTTGCCGAGGGGGTTGAGGAAGGAGGTGCGCGGTGGGGGGGAGGGCGGTTAGTTGTGCGGTGGTTGTGGCTTCCCGTAAATAGCGCACGTTTCCCCACGCCACCGTGTGCGTGGTGTGGGGTGAGCGGCGTGCGCTAACGCAGCGTCTCATACCCGTGGTGCCGTCGAAGGGCACCTTCATCCGTGACCCCGCCCCCTCACCCCGTGCCCCCCCCCGCCACGCCACCCTCTCCGTCGTGGGAATCGCTTCCCCGAAGAGTGGAAACGTCTCGGCACGAAGCGGGGCTCTGAGCAGACAGGGGGATAGGGGCTCTAGCAGGCAGCCGGGCGGAATGTAAGTAACCATCACATGTACACACGCCTGATCGTTGCGCAACATCTGCGCAAATTCCGTCAATTAGAGGGCACAGTCTGAGAACAGATGTTAATTTTCTCACGGAAGTTCTCCGCCTGGGGGCCCCCCTAAGAAAGTGGGGGCTGGGTGGGGGGGTGCGGTGCTCTGCACGTGCGCGTGTTGCACGCGCGTGGACGCGCCCTCCTCAAACGTAACGAGAAATCGAGCCCTCGTATCCGGGAGGGTACACTCGGATACTGCGAGTCTATTCTTATATGGTCGCACTGATTAATTACAAACAAAGTGCTTTCCACCAATGAATCACAATACTTTGCTGATCTCGTTAAGTGGGATAACCATCATGCGAACTCTGGTCATCCTCGCAGCGGCTTTTGGATAACCATTGAACAAAGGCGGTCACTGCATGGCGCGTTTTCGGATGCACTTCTGCGGCCGTCTGGAACGCTCTTTCTTCCGATATTAGGAAGCCACTGGAGCTATGCACTTGTAAATCAACGAGATTGTAAACTAATTTCTTTGAAACGGATTTTTGTATTTAGTTTGTTGTCCTTCCCCCGCACCTCTGATTAGCACTGTTGGCTACGTACGGTGCGAAAGAAGTTAAACATAATGCACACATGCTCGGGTGAGTCAACAAATGACAGCAAAACGATCTATACATCGGGTAGTGAGAGACTTAATATGAAACTAACGCAACATTGATCTGCTTCATTTGCATATATCACTGCCAAAACTTAGATCTGATGATTCTGGTCTACTACTATTCCAAAGATCAAACTTTGTTTTACGAGAGACAGAGCTTTTTTCAGCCAGGCACCGCGATTGTGGAATTATTTTCCTCGGTCCATTCGGGAATCTGAGTCTGTTACACTTTTGCAATCTCGTCGAAAAACTCGTCTGTTTTTACGATCGTCTTCCTCCATGACTTGAGTTTTGAGGCCTTGTGCGATCTTCGCTTTAGCAAACGTCACCCCCCCTCCCCAGGCCACTGCCCGCTACCCTCCCCCCACGCCACCGCCGCGTCCTCGGAGCCTGGCCCCGCGTGGCTCCGCGTGGCAGCGGCTCACCACGCCCCATCGACGCCGCGGGCCTTGGCTTTCTTTTTCTAGATTTTATTTACCAGGATATTTGATTTTTGTTTTTCAACCGACCGCTCGTCTCACCTTTCCCATCCACCTCTGACCCCCCCTCCCACCACGCCCACCACCACGACCACCACAGCCCCCTGGCAGATGAGTCAACGCCGTGAGCTCCGCGGGGAGCAGCATGGTGAGCCACGCCTCGGGAGCGGCGCCTCTCAGGCCCGAGTGGGAACGCGAGCTCCTCGCAGCTCTCACGCTTCTCCCGCGTCGAAGCAGTCTCAACGATAGAGAGAGAGAGAGAGAAAAAAACGTAACAACGTAAAATACATGGAAAAAAATCACATCACCGCAAATGTTTTGTGGGTGAGTGAGCGAGCCAGCAGGGGTCGGGGGGGGGGGCAGGAAGAGGGGCAGCGCAGTCCCGCGTCACGGGGAGCGGCCACGCGGCCCGCTCGGACTCTCCCACCGTCAGCGAGCACGGAATTTGTTTATTGCCAGCGACGCCCCCCCCCGACCCCACCCCGATCGCGAGTGTCGATTTTCACTCCGAGTAACGCGGTGCTTCTTCTCCGTCATAAACTCGCGCTCCTCGTCCGGATGGGATTTTTTGTGACTTCTTCCGAGTTTTTTTTTATATAATCCACGCGTGTGACTCAAGGAACCGCACACGATCGCGGTGACGCACGAGGCGCGTGCGGGAATCGGAGTTAACAACTTCCCAGATCCCAGCCGTCGTCTCCCACCTTACATCACCCCCCCCCCGCCTCGCTGGCGGGAGGGTGCGAACATTCACCGCACGGAGCGTCGCCTCCACCACAGACACCGCAAAGGCCGCGCTCTCTCGCTCACGTGAGATAGGGCTGCCAATTCGCGGTTGCGCGAGTTTCATTGAAAGACGATGCCGGGAGTTTGTCGGCCCCCCGCTGTCGAGGCGTTCGCTCACCACGGGCAGTCTCGATTTGAGCCTGGAGGAGTCCGGAACCCTCTGTTCCAGCAATTATCTTGGTCACGCCACATCCATCGCGCCTTGTTTTGTCATCGTTAATAGGGTTTATTACTATAGGATGATCGTGGATAGGCGTACATTGTACTCTGGTGGTAGTCCCGTACGCCAGCCTGGCAGCGCTCAACAGAACGTCGAGTGAGAGACGAAGCCGCGGTCTCGGGTCTCGCAGGGCGCGTCTCTGGGGACGCGCGGCGTGCGGGGAGCGGAGAGGAAAACGCGGCCCGGGGCGCGGGCCGCGCGTCATCCATGAGCGCTGCTCCCCACTGGCACGAGGTGTGCCTGTCCCTGGTGTAGCGGTGTGTAGTGAACATCGCCACTGGGGAGACAAAGGCGCTCGGGCGTGGTGCTGGCCACCCACCCCCTCGAGACCGTGCCGGCTCTCAAAGGTGCTCGCTAACAGCACTTTCCCCAACAGCTTCTTAAGGTCATACGGGGGTTCTTTGTCTTTGTGTATAAGTACACACAGGGTGCCTGTACTTGCCGCGTGGAGCCACACAGTTTCTTTTGATATGTGCGTCGCTGGAATCCGGTGGAGTGGCAGCCAAAGTGAAAAACATTCCCAAGAAGTTGTCCACCGCGGAGATGGAGCGATCAATTGGGCTCGAATGCATGCGCTGGGTGGATTGTCGCCTCGTGAGACAATGGCACCTGTGAGCAAGGCGGAAGTCGAACCGTTGACTCCGTACAAATCGGCACCGCCGTGCGTCAAAGGGGCATCACGAAAGGGTCTGGAATTTAGGCCCGGGCAGCTGGGGACCCTGGGGGAATGCCGAGGGGACCCTTGGCGAGATGGAGATCCTGCAAGGAGGAAAGGAGGAGGACACTGGGAGCTTGGGGGAGAGGGGGGGGGGGGGTACCTGGGGAGGAGACGGGGACCCCGAATGAGGGGAGTGGAGGGCGGGGAAGGGTAGAGTCCTGGGAAGAGCCCCCCCCCCCCCCTGTCCCTCTACCCCCCGCAGCTGCTCAAGGTCTGCTGCTGCTGCTGTCTGACGGCTGGTGACGTCGCGGCAGCGAGGATGAAGACCCCCTTTGTGATTCGGGCGCTCCTGAAGGAACTAAATTGGCGGGCGCTCGCACGAATCCGCGTCGTGGCATTTAATAGCAGCCTGCAGCCCAGCCGAGCCGCGCCGTGCATCGCTAATTACCCCGCGACGCACGGCGGCCGGGATTAACAACAGCGCCAGGCGCCGTTGTTGGGGTTTTAATGAGAAGCAGGAGAAATGAATCCACTTATAGGAAACGCCAAATATTCCTCCTGCGTTTATGAGAAACGAGTAAAGGGCCCGCGAGCACGTGGCGGTATTATACGAGCTGGCCTTGAGGTCGGGCACCTCAGCGGTAGAGCGAGGCGCCTCGCAATCGGAAGGTTTGCGTGTTCATATCCTCATTGAGGGTTCACTCAGCCCATCATCTCCGCGGGGGTTGATACAATATGTACTTACTTCGTGGGAAAGGCCATTCTATGCCCGTGACTTTTGTTTTGAGTGAGATTAAGTGTTTTCACGACGGGGTGATTTCAATAAATCCCGATGATAGATTTCACAAAGTCCGTGACCTTGACCCCGCAGCATCCGGTCCTGAGTCACTGCGAGATAAACGTGACCGCAGTGGCCTTTTGTGCCGCGCGCCGAGAAGGTGAATTATCCATGACACGCGCGCCCTCCACGCGTGCGAGAGAACCAGCAGCGATTTCTCAACCACTTCTCTAGAGCGGCCACCCCACGCGGGGTGTCCAGCCCGACCGACACGCGCACTCGCCGCTGTTGCCATGAAAGCCGCGCGCACTGCCTATCAATTGCACCTGGGTAAATGATCAATGTAGCCCTCCTCCTTGCACCCACCTGCACATGACCGCGCACGGCTGGGGAACGCGGAGCCCCAGCGCCGGCAGGAGCCGAGCATGCAAATGACTGAGCGATGCCGACGCCGGCGAGAGGGGAGGGGCGGGGGGCGAGACCAATGCCCTCGTGGATTTTAGCTGAAAAACAAAGTCAAGGTCACGAGGTCATCGCGGCTGACTCCATTGATGCCGCCGCCACACCTCGGTACGCGTGTTCGTGTGTTTGCTGTTGCCAGACTCCGCAACTTGTCGTGTCGGCGGCAGCCGAGATTCACGGTCTACTCTCATTCAGTCCCAGCAACACCACCACTACCACCATCATTTACACCACCATCGCTATCAAGACGACTACCATCATCACGACCACCACCACCACTGCAAAGACAAATATACCCTGCATAGCCTGTAACATACTGTTGGGGAAAGGGCTATTAGGGAGCACCTATGAAGGTCGGAACGGCACACGAGGGGGTGGGTGGCCAGTACCACGCCCGGCCGCATTTGTCTCCCCAGTGGCGATGTTTACATACCGCACCAGGTGGTCATTTGAAGCTGAGTCGATCTAGGGGAGGGCCACGACAAGTTAAGATGATCGTCACTGGCGTTGGCCGAGAGCTGGAATCGAACTCGGGTGGCCGGTTTCGTAGCACAGCGCGCTAACCACTACGCCACGCTCACCACTATCACTACCACCATCACTACCACCATCACTACTACCATCACCACCACCACCACAACCACCACCACCACCACCACCACCACCATCACCACCACCATCACTACCACCATCACAACCACCATCACCACCACCATCAACACCACCATCACTACTACCATCACTACCACCATCACCACCACCATCACAACCACCATCACCACCACCATCACTACCACCATCACTACCACCATCACTACCACCATCACCACCATCACCACCACCATCACTACCACCATCGCCACCATCACCACCACCATCACCAAAACCATCACAACCACCATCACCACCACCATCACTACCACCATCACCACACCATCACTACCACCATCACCACCACCATCACCACCACCATCATCACAACCACCACCATCACCATCACCACCACCATCACCACCACCATCACCACCACCATCACCACCACCATCACCACCATCACCATCACCACCACCATCACCACCACCATCACCACCAGCATCACCACCAGCATCACCACCACCATCACCACCACCATCACCATCACCACCATCACCACCACCATCACCACCACCATCACCACCAGCATCACCACCACCATCACCACCACCACCACCATCACAACCACCATCACCACCACCATCACAACCACCACCAACACCATCACCACCACCATCACACCACCATCACAACCACCATCACTACCACCATCACCACCACCATCACCACCATCATCACCACCAGCATCACCACCACCATCACCACCACCATCACCACCACCACCACCATCACAACCACCATCAGGACCACCATCACCATCACCACCACCATCACTACCATCATCACCACCACCATCACCACCACCATCACCATCACCACCACCATCACCACCACCATCACAACCACCATCACAACCACCATCACCACCACCATCACCACCACCATAACTATCACCATCACTACCACCATCACTACTACCATCACCCCCACCATCACCACCACCATCACCACCACCACCACCATCACAACCACCATCACCACCTCCATCACCATTACCACCACCATCACTACCACCATCACCGCCACCATCACTACCATCACCACCAGCATCACCACCACCATCACAACCACCATCACAATCACCATCACCACCACCATCACCACCATCATCACTACCATCATCACCGCCACCATCACTACTACCATCACCACCACCATCACCACCACCATCACCACCATCATCACCACCAGCATCACCACCAACATCACCACCACCATCACCACCACCACCACCACCATCACAACCACCACCACCATCACCATCACCACCACCATCACAACCACCACCATCACCATCACCACCACCATCACAACCACCATCACAACCACCATCACTATCACCACCACCATCACAACCACCATCACAACCACCATCACAACCACCATCACCACCACCATCACCACCACCATAACTACCACCATCACTACCACCATAACTACTACCATCACCATCACCACCGACATCACCACCATCATCACCACCAGCATCACCACCATCATCACCACCAGCATCACCACCACCATCACCACCACCATCACCACCATCATCACCACCAGCATCACCACCACCATCACCACCACCCTCACCACCACCACCACTACCACCATCACAACCACCATCACCACCACCATCACCACCACCATCACTAACACCATCACTACCACCATCACCACCACCATCACCATCACCGCCACCATCACCACCACCATCACCACCAGCATCACCACCAGCATCACCACCACCATCACAACCAGCATCACAACCACCATCACCACCACCATCACCACCACCATAACCACCACCATCACTACCACCATCACTACTACCATCACCACCACCATCAACACCACCATCACCACCATCATCACCACCAGCATCACCACCACCATCACCACCACCATCACCACCACCATCACAACCATCACCACCATCACCACCACCATCACCACCACCATCACCACCACCATCACTACCACCATCACCATCACCACCACCATCACCACCACCACCATCACAACCACCATCACCATCACCACCATCATCACAACCACCACCATCACCATCACCACCACCATCACCACCACCATCACAACCACCATCACTACCACCATCACCACCACTATCACTACCACCATCACCACCACCATCACCACCACCATCACCACCACCATCACTACCACCATTACCATCACCACCACCATCACCACCACCATCACCACCAGCATCACCACCAGCATCACCACCACCATCACAACCACCATCACCACCACCACCATCACCACCACCACCATAACTACCACCATCACCACCACCATCACTACCACCATCACCACCACCATCACTACCACCACCACCATCACCACCACCATCACCACCACCATCACCACCACCATCACTACCACCATCACCACCACCATCAGCACCACCATAACCACTACCATCACCACCACCACCACCATTACTACCACCATCACTACCACCATCACCACCACCATCACCACCACCATCACTACCACCATCACTACCACCATCACTACCACCATCACGACCACCATCACCATCACTACCACCATCACCACCACTATCACGACCACCATCACCACCACCATCACCACCACCATCACGACCATCACCATCACCATCACCACCACTATCACCATCACAACCACCATCACTACCACCATCACTACCACCATCACCACCACTATCACTACCACCATCACCACCACCATCACTACCACCATCACCACCACCATCACTACCACCATCACCACCACCACCACCATCACCACCACCATCACCACAAGCATCACCACCACCATCATCACCACCATCACCACCACCATCACCACCACCATCACCACCACCATCACTACCACCATCACCACCACCATCACTACCACCACCACCATCAACACCACCATCACCACCACCATCACCAGCATCACCACCATCACCACCACCATCACCACCACCACCATCACCATCACCACCACCATCACCATCACCACCACCATCACCACCACCACCACCACCACCATCACCACCATCACCACCACCATCACCACCACCATCACCACCACCATCACCACGACCACCACCATCACCACCACCATCACCACCACCATCACCACCACCATCACCATCACCACTACCATCACCATCACCACCATCACCACCATCACCATCACCACCACCATCACCATCACCACCATCACCACCACCACCACCATCACCACCACATCACCACCATCACCATCACCACCACCATCACCACCACCACCACCATCACCACCATCACTACCACCACCACCATCACCACCACCATCACCACCACCATCACCATCACCACCATCATCACCACCACCATCACCACCACCATCACCACCTTCACCACCACCACCACCACCATCACCACCACCATCACCACCATAACCACCACCATCACCACCACCATCACCACCATCACACCACCATCACCACCACCACCACCACCACCATCACTACCACCACCACCATCACCACCACCATCACCACCATCACCACCATCACCACCACCACCACCACCATCACCACCACCATCACCATCACCACCACCATCACCATCACCACCACCATCACCATCACCACCATCACCACCACCATCACCACCACCATCACCACCACCATCACCACCACCATCACCATCACCACCATCATCACCACCACCACCATCACCACCACCATCACCACCATCACCATCACCACCATCACCACCACCATCACCACCACCACCACCACCACCATCACCACCATCACTACCACCACCACCATCACCACCACCATCACCATCACCACCACCATCACCACCACCATCACCAGCACCATCACCACCATCACCACCACCACCACCATCACCACCACCATCACCACCATCACCACCACCCTCACCACCACCACCATCACCACCATCACTACCACCACCACCATCACCACCACCATCACCACCACCATCACCATCACCACCACCATCACCACCATCACTACCACCACCACCATCACCACCACCATCACCACCACCATCACCATCACCACCACCATCACCACCACCATCACCATCACCACCATCACCACCACCACCATCACCATCACCACCACCATCACCATCACCACCACCATCACCACCATCACCACCATCACCACCACCATCACCATCACCACCACCATCACCATCACCACCACCATCACCATCACCACCACCATCACCACCATCACCACCATCACCACCACCACCACCATCACCACCACCATCACTACCACCTACAGCTTTAGGTCTCCCGCTTCGTGGCTGACCCCGGGGTCCCCCTCCAATGGGTGTCTCGGAACCCAACCCTCCTCCACGCTGCGCACGCGTCCCACCCATCGGAACCTCGGTGTTCTTTATCATTCCATCCACAGCCCCTTCCTGCCGCGTTCTATTGCGACCACCAAGTCGTTGACCCAATGACGGAACGACGTTCGGGATGGCAGAGATTCGTGAAACTCAAGATTGCCAAGAGATGGCCGCACGGCATGTGGACCCGTGAACACGTCTGTGCAGACATTTGAGTTGTCTCTCCTCGTATGCGTGGCGGGTTTTCACCGGGTACTCGGGTTTCCTCCCGCATGATGTAAAACACTCCTTTTATATATATATAAAAAAAATAACATAAGGATTTGGTAAAACATCCCATTGTAATTAATCGGTAAAGGTACAACCAGTGGCATAGTAACTACATTGTCAGCTCAGGGGGTGCGGAAATCCGTCAGGTGGGGCCCCAATATTCGATTTGTCCCCGACGGTTATAATATTTCGCAACTCCTCTTGACCGAATCGCATCATCGGCACTCACGATCCCGACAATTGAACGCCGCAGGGGCGCTCCGTCTTCGCAAAATGCAGCCACTCCGGATTCATAGTAGTAGTACCTCTTTGCAATATCACGTTACCGGTATAATAACATGTTAATAAAACGGAGAAGATGAATGAAAGCATTTTCATTAATAAAAAAATACACTGAAACCTCGTTTTAAATAAATTGATTAAAACAAATCTCCGATGTGTGTGTCAAGGGGGCCCCAAACTCGCAGCTTTGGCCCTGGGGAGGCGCCCAGGCACCTTCGCGCTCGTCACGCCCCTGGGCGCGGCCCTGCAATCGCTTGCTCACGCCACTGCTGTCGAAGGCCCACCCCATCGATGGAGATTCAGAAAGCACCATTCCATGGGATTGGTCTCCTCTTCCACGCTACCAAGACATCTTGGAAGAGGTGGGTGTATCCACACTTTACCCCACCGCGCGCGGCCTCACTGCGGTTGTACCCAATTACACTGCAGCGTGGGCACGCGGCCGGGGACATTTCAGAAACGTTTCCCGCGCCGGGAGATGGAATCGAAACGGCCACCTCTCTGGATTGATCCGCAGGGTGCAGTGGTGCTGTGACCCGTTGTTGCGTAACGACTGCGTCCCAGCGGAGTGAGGCCCCCGCCTGGTTGATAGAGAGCCGTCCTCGCGTCGTCAACAAAAGCCAGCAAATGCCACCGTCGTTCCACCTCCCTCGTGGCGGAGTCGAGAGATTCCGAGTCTTCGTTTTGAAAACACGGGTCGGCCCTAACCCTTGTAACCCCAGCCCCGGGGCGCGTGTTTTGCACCGCGCCACGTAAATGTTTACTCAAAACATCAGGGGGCGCAGCGAATAACAAATGTCCGTGTTTAGCCCCCCCCCCCCCCCCAACAGTGGCATAGTTAACCCCGGGATCGTTTCCATGGCCACGGCGGTGTATCGCTACAAAGGGCCCGCTCGTGTTTCGCGTCAATTGGTCGCAATCGTTTGCCTGATGTGGTTGAACCTCATGAGGTTAACATCAATAACAATAATAATAGCAGGAATATCGCAAAATGGAATACGCCGTTTTTGTTTATCAGCCGAAAAAGTGAAAGTCCCTCCGCGCTTGAGTGAGCGTGGGATGACGCTCATTCCCCAAGAGGGTACTCTCAGTCGGGAGTGGAAATTCTACGTTCCTATGACAGGGACCAAACTATTCTAAAACGGGGTGTTTCGTGTGAACGTTGGCGCAGTGGGTCTCGCGGACTGCGATACATGTCGGCAGGCCAACCAACTTGAATTCCCGACCGGGGCAAAAAAACAGTGGCGAGTGAAATCTGAGCTGCTCCCCCCCCCCTACCCCCCGTTACCCCCCTCCCCTCTCACCGTTATCATCAAACAATCCCCATGATCAAAACACGTGCGGAGTTCTTGACTCTGTGAATGAGTAATGTTATGAATCGTCGTTGTTGTTGTTGTTGTCTTCATTCGAGACGAGGGCGACTGCGGTGTTCACGAGCGGCAGGGGACCCCGTGGGGGGACCGCGGCACGCGCTGTGCCGCGGTCCGTGTGCGGACTTTGCGCAACGGACGTCCCCCCCTCCCCCCTCCCCCTCCAACCCCCCCAAACTCCCCCCTCCAACCCCCCCCCCCCAAATCTCCCCCCCCCCCCTCCAACCCCCCCCCCCCCCCCCACCAAACTCCCCCTTTTCCGCCGCCAAGATGACCCAGAGTTCAGGACGAGTCAATACTTTTTGATCTGTAGGTTACAGAGGTGAGCACAGAGAACAAGGGCGTGAGTTCACGGGCACGAGTTCACTGGGTGAGTTCACGAGGTTTGTTCACCAGGTGAGTTCACCAGGTGGGTTCACCAGGTGGGTTCATAGGGTGAGTTCACGGGGTGTGTTCACGGGGTGTGTTCATCATGTGAGTCCACCGTGTGAGTGCGTGATGTTTGTTCACCAGGTGAGTTCGCGGGGTGTGTTCACCAGGTGAGTTCACGGGGTGAGTTCACGGGGTGTGTTCATCATGTGAGTCCACCGTGTGAGTGCGTGATGATTGTTCACCAGGTGAGTTCACTGGCGGAGTTCACTGGGTGTGTTCACGGGATATGCTCACCAGGTAGTGAAATACGTCTTGTATTTTGTCTTAAGCCCTGATGTACGCGAGCTGCTAACATGCGAACTCAAGGGTCGACGAGGCCTTTGATGGGACACGCAAAGCGTGGGCAATTCACGCGAGGCTTCGGAAACAACTGTGATGGGGCGTGAGTGAGTCGTCGTCCTCACGCGTAACACAGGTGCGCCATTGCGTCAGGTACGCCGAGCATCGCGCAACGAGGGGGCGGGGGGAGTGGATAAGAAGGGCGGTGGGTGAGGAAGGGGGCAGGTGAATAGGGGGATGGATGAGGAGAGGGGTTGGTACCAGCGATGTCAAGATCGGCGTCTGTGGAGGAGGTTCATGAAGGACGCTGCTGCTACTGGGCATTTTTTTAGGGAGTCGCCCTCCAGCAACAGCGGAGGGCGGAGGAGCAACACTCACAACAACGAGCGGAACGCCGGGCGGCTAAAACGCGGTGGTGAGCACGGGCGGTGCATCTGCCAGTCATCTCAGTCAGTTAACCAATGGCATCTGGGTTTGTGCCGTTACCTCCTGTCAAGCGAGCCTTCGACACTTCGCGGGGCCTCAAGGTGCACTTAGCCTGGCACAAGCGCCGTGACGACGACACCGCCACTAAGTGACGAACGTCGGTTGTTGTTTTTCGTTTGGGCGATGAGGGGGATGAGGGGGATGAGGGGGATGGGTAAAGAGTGGGTGGGGGGAGGTCAGTGGGTGAGGAGGTGGGGGAGGGGTAATTTAATTAATCACTTGGTGAGATCCTCCTCACTCTGAGGGCCAGATCTGTGTACAGCGCCGTACAACTGCGACTTACAAAGCGTCGCGATGCGACCGCATGCAGCCTCCATGCCTCTCTCTCTCCCTGCAGCGAGCGAGAGGCGCGCACGTTTACACCGCGGCGAAGAGCGAGCCATTGCCTCGCCTGCTGCGCTGCTTGCGTTACGTGTAGCAAAGCGCTGGGGAATGAGATTACTTTTTTGCCGCGCAGATCCAAGACGTTGGCACCGATGGGCATTGTCAGCCTTAGGCAGAGGGGATAAGGGGCAGGACTTGCAAGGATGAATGGGAGGCGGCGGCCTATCTTGATGAGCGGGCTGAGGCCCGCGTCGTTGGTAATCGAGACGTGGGCGCGTTTTCACCCAAACTGTGACGAAGATAAAAAAGCATTCGTGCCATGTCAAAACTCCGACCATGGCAGTGTCTTCATCAAGCGAGATCTGCGAGTCGTGGTCCTCGTCATCGTCAGTTACAAATCTATTCACTTGTGAGTGAAGGTCTTCCAAATCCGTTCTGTTGCAATCTCTCAAGAGCGGGGCTGGAATAAAAAAAAATAGTGAAGATTATTTTTGTGCGCATTTTCGTCTCGGCCTGGTTAGACCAGCGCGACGTGGCCACGCGTCCACCGGCCCGGCATTGAAGGACAAACGCTGCCAACATTCCTTCCTTTTAGGATTGTTATTGTGCGTGCGGACAAACCACGGCGGATTACATAAGCTGTGCCCGCGCCGAGCGGCGCGAGCGAGCACCGGTGGTCTCCGAAGTCGCGGTCACGATCCAGTGGTCAGGCAGTCACGGGGCACGTGATGGGAACGGGTGCCCCGACTCGAGGGGCGGGCGGGGGGTGCATGAAGGGGGCTCCTGAAGGTCAGGAGGCGGAGGGGGACGTCGAGGGATGGAAAATGAGACCCGGGGAAGCGGTGGAGGGGGCACGGTGTGGGGCGCTGGGGGGCAGGCAGGAGACGGTGGAATCGGAAGTCGGGTGGGCTTCGAGGGAAGCGGAAAGAGGAAGTGGCGAGGGAGTTGGGATGCGGAGGGGGGGGGAGGGGTAAAGTGCAGGTGTGAGGCTGGGAAGGAAGGGGAGTGGGGGGGGGCTGACGGGGCGAGCTGGAAGTGGGGGTCTCTTGGCGTTGCTTGGGATCGAGGCCCCCGATGACGCGAGTCGCGCTGTCTCACGGCCACTGCGTCCTCGAGGACGTGGAGAGACGCCGAGAGGCAATCTCGCCGCGCCCTCAAGAGAGCACCGGGGAGTCGCGACGTATCGAACGCGAACGCACCTCGAGCCTCCGCGCGGAAACATTGCGACTGTTTAGTTTACAGAGATAGGAAATCAGTGATAGACAGAGAGGAGGTGGGGTGCGGGGAGAGTCTACCGGCGTGGAGAAGAACAAGCGACCTCCTCTTGGAGTGAACATTGTCCCCAGGGATTTCACACACACACACACACGGGGCAATGGCGTGAGAGGAGCCACCGGAGGGAATTGAGTATTCGGGAATTTTAGATCATCGGCAGATTGGCGAACGGAGTTCGGGGGGAATCCATAAGAGCAGAGAGTTGCACGAGTGGAGGCAGGGTGCCATCAACGCGTGGACGACGTTCCCAGTGGCAGCTGGGGTTCGAGATTCGAGGGCCCGCGGAGATTAGACGCGACTAGAGAGAGGTGAGGGTCGATCAGCAACTCCAGAGATACGGGGAGCTGCCGTGCTGCCACGGTGAGCACAGTCGACTTGCAAAGGCAGAGGTCGGTTCAATTTCCCGGCGCGGCAGCTGAGACAGAAGGGGAAAGTTTCTTAAACAGCCCTCCTCGCCCCCACCAACCCCGATCTCCGCCACCTCTTTACACACGGAAAAAGAAATGGGTTCACCACAGGTAGTCGATGGGCAGGTGACGTGTGGGTAGGTGAAAGTGTGGGCACACCCATCTCTTCCAATATGTCCGTTCAGCGTGAAATAGTAGACTATCCTCTAGACAGCTGTCTAGAGCTCCGTCTGTTGCAGGCTCTTCCGCCGGCAGTGGCGCGAGCAAGCGCTTGCAGGGCTGCGCCTTAACCTTGAGATGTTTTTTCCATCACCACCATCTACGAGCACGCGCACAGCGGTTGGGACGTTTTGGACCGTGCTCTGACGGAAGATGAGGCGGGTTAATGCGTGGGTGATTGGTGGCGGTGGCGGATGATCCACACGTGAGCGCTCGTGGTGGGTAGCGGCAGTGTAGCGGTTAGCGCTGCGCTACGAACCTGGCGACCCGGGTCCGATTCCCGCTCACGGCCAACACCGGTGACAATTATCTGAACCTGCTCCTGGGCCTCCCCTAGGTCGACTCAGCCTCAAATTAGTACTTTGGTGCAGCGGCGTGTAAACATCGCCACTGGAGAGACAAAGGCGGTCGGGCGTGGTGCTGGCCCCACCCCCTCGTGTACCTTTGCGGCCATCATAGGTGCTCGCTAACAGCACATGCCCCTACAGTCTGTTACAGGCTATACGGGGGATCTTTGTCTTATTTTGCTGGCGGCACTGGCGGTGGTTGTAACACACCCGAGTGCTGGTGCTGGTGTTTGGTAGGTATGCACCAGAGTATTATGTGTGGGGTAGCTAAGGTGGGGGGGTTAGGAGGGGGGGTGAGGAGGGGGCTGGGTGAGGAGTGAGTGGGTAAGGAGGGGGGGTGGGGGGCTTGAGGAGGGGGTTGGGTGAGGAGGGGGGGGGGGGTGAGGAGGGGGCTGGGTGAGGAGTGAGTGGGTAAGGGGGGGGTGAGGAGATAGATGGGTAAGGAGTGAGTGGGTAAGGAGGGGGAGGGGGGTTGAGGAGGGGGCTGGGTGAGGAGGGGAGGTGAGGAGGATGCTGGGTAAGGAGTGAGTGGGTAAGGAGGGGGGGGGGGGTGAGGAGGGGGTTGGGGGGGTGATTCGATGGTGTTGTTCCCTGGAGGTTTTTGTCGCGACTCGGGGCGGCTGCGGTGGGAAGTTGATGCCACAAAATATTTTATATTCTTTGGGTCTTTCGGTAAAGTCGCGTTTTTCTTTGAACCTATTTACAGAAAGACCCAAAGAATATGAATTCCTGCAGTCACGCAAGCTTTAAGTAAAAATATTTTATATTTTAGTTGTTGGAGGCAGCGATGGAGGGATGAGGGGGGAAGGGGGGGGGGCTAGCGTAAATGATTTGCGAGCTCCTTGGGCTCCACACGCGGCGTTGGACATCTGTGAAAAAGAGCTTTACAGCTCATCGGATTCCTCCAGTCTAAATACACATTCTGATTCTGTCCCCTCAACCCAGTAGCGTTTGACTCTTTGCTACGGCAAAGACGCGATCGAGGTCAGTCGACAATCAATAGCAAGAACTCTCCACGCCCCCACCCATACCTGCCCCCCCCCGCGCCCTGTCGTCTCACTCTGCTCCCCTCCGCGCACTCTCTGCTGCAGCAACCGACGCCTCCGTCTGTCGAAGCTCTCAGCCAATGTGTTGCTCAGCGGGAGGTCGCTCCTTCTCCTCTGCTGCCCTCTTGGTTTGGAGATCCCCCCTCCCCCCCGGCCTTTCGTAGTCTGGACTCTCTGCCCCTCCTCGAAGGGGACCAGTCTCAAGACCTTCCCCTCTGACTACGACCGTCTATTATAATGCCGTATTCAAGCATTGCATCTACTATGCATGTGTGTGCGTCCGTGTTTTCCATGCTGCACCTGGAGACGCAAGCGTGTCTGGACGCTATACAACTCCACATTGTCATCGTGATGTGGACGAGAGTGACCGAGTGGTGTTCATCAGAATGATCATGGGCGACTACTTAGAATGGTATCTCCCCCCGCCCCCTTCTCCATCTCGTAGTAACATACACGGCGGCGAGGTTGAGTGTTTTCATGAAGAGGGCAACCTCAGCTTGAATGTCGACATCTCTTTGAGGCTCGCGCTAAGCACTCACGCGCTCACGCGCCCTAGTCGCACGATCACGCTAACACAGGCACCGGAAAACAAAATCATAACAAACGCGGTTTTTTTCGAATGTCATAAAAAAAATCTCAACATTTCAAAATCCGCAATGCCACCACGTGGTGTGCACGAGACGGCGGTCCTCCATCAATGACGTCACGAGGCAGTCCTGGAGGAGCCGCGAAGCTGCCGACCCCCCTGCTCGAGCCGGCGACTCACGTGGACGTGAGCCGTGGGGGGCACCTCGCTACCTCGGGGGGGGGGGGGGTGGAGGGGGGTGGGTGGAGGGGGGATGGAGTGGGTGGAGGGGGGGTGGTGGAGGGGGTGGAGTTGGGGATGGAGGGGGGTGGGGGTGGAGGGGGGGATGGAGGGGGTGGGGTGTAGGGGGGATAGGGGGTGGAGGGGGTGGGGGTGGAGGGGGGATGGAGGTGGTGGGGTGGAGAGGGGGGTAGGGGGTGGGGGTGGAGGGGGGATGGAGGGGGTGGGGTGTAGGGGGGGATAGGGGGTGGAGTATGGAGGGGTGGAGGGGGTGGGGGTGGAAGGGGGGAGAGGGTGGGGGTAGATAGGGGGATGGAGGGGGTGGGGGTGGAGGGGGGATGGAGGTGGTGGGGTGGAGAGGGGGTAGGGGGTGGAGGGGGAGTGGAGGGGGGGGAGGGGTGGAGGGGGTGGAGGGGGGGATGGAGGGGGTGGAGAGGGTGGGGGTGGAGGGGTGGAGGGGTGGAGGGAGGGGGTGTGCTCGTGCAACCGCGCACGTTCGCGCCGCCGTGGCGACGTCCTCCGCGGGCGACGTTGCGGTTCGAAAGCGAGTGGGGGGGGGCACCCCGAGGACCCCGCCCTCGACGATGACGACGCCGCCCGGGGGGCCACGGATTCTGATGCAACCGTTGCGTCGAGGGCGGCGCCGCGAGTTGTCACTGAGGGGACGGAGGGCGGGGCGGGCGGGCGGGGGGGGAGCCTGACGATCGCGTGTTGGGGACCGCGGCGCGGTGACCTCCGTGGCGCGAGAGGAACGATTCGCTGCCGCGTCGCGGGTCGCTCGCGTCTCAAGGGCGCCGCTCACACCGAGGCTGGCGGGGGCTGTGTTCGCCGAGTGGGGAGCGCGAGGGCAAGGGGCGCCCAGGGGGTTTTGTTTTTGTTTTTCTGGGTATTTTAGTTTGTTTTGGGGCTTCAGCGGCGGGAGGGGACTAGGAGGCGTCGGACGCGCGCGGGGGAGAAAGGTGGCGAGTTCAATTCGGCTTCACCAGGCCGACGACTCGCGTGACGAGAGGCAGTCGTGGCGTTTTGATGGGGGCTCGATAGAGCGGAAAGTGAATATTTCGACGATGGAGGCAGCATGCGGGAAGGTGAGGCCGCCCATTGAGGTTGAGCGGGGGGGGGTTAACTGGGAGTCGTTATCATTATCACCGCGTGAGATCGATCAATCAATGTTTGAGTCACAATCAGAACACAAACAAGGCAGTAACGCACCAGCACACATAACAAACCCCCGCCTTCAGCATGAGCACTGCATCACTGCGCACACACGTGACGAAACTGAGCTAGTTACCTGTTTCAGAAGCGACCTCGCACGGGTGGCTAGGTATGGTGCGAAATAAGTTCAAAATGATAGCTCAACCAAGTGGCTTATTGTGTGGAAATGTATCGCAGCCAAAGACTCAAAAACGCACGTTTGTAAATGTGGAGGGGAAAACCGGAGGACCCGGAGAAAAATCTACGCGACCACGGGTAGAGAGGCGTGCAAGCTCCAACTATACAGGCGTCACCGTCGGGATCGAATCAACGACCTCCTGTATACCAGGCGAGGTAGTTAACATCTCGCCAATGTGGCGCGCTCAATCAAAACACAAAACGCACAAAAACAAACTCCCCCCCTCTACAATGAGCTCACCGCGTACACCTATGTGACAGGCTAACGTTTCGGGCAGTGGCCCTAAGTCAGTACTAAGAAGGTGGAAATATTTACTGACTTGGAGACGGCGACGGAACTTCACGGTAATGTGCCTTGAAGAAACTAGGAAGCCTCAGGACTTTTAAGAAAGGGCACATGCGGGCAGTGTTGAGTTCTCAATGAACAGATATTCACAATGACTTTATTCATACTAACACCTGCCCCTATTCCTACCCCTCGTCATAGCCACACTAACCCACGTGACCCTATTCCTACCCCTCGTCATAGCCACACTAACCCACGTGACCCTATTCCTACCCCTCACCATATCCACACTAACCCACGTGACCCTATTCCTACCCCTCACCATATCCACACTAACCCACCAAATCCTACCTCTCACAGTATCCACTCCAGTCTACTGGACCCTATCGTCAGCCGTACCACTGACCCTAGCCCTAAACCTATCCCCAAACTCGCGTGCTCTACCCGAGCACCCTGTGAGCGGTGTGTTCACTCGTCACGTCAAGCGTCCACAGGACTACGGTGCTGAGGGCCTCGCCGTGCACACCCCCCCCCCCCCCAGGGTCACACTCCCTCCTCCTCCTCCTGCTCCTCAATCCCAGCCCAGGGGCCCCGCGTGCGCGTGGACAGGCTGGCAGTAAACCGATCCCAGGCGGCACGGGAGTCCTGCCTGAGCACTGGGACCCCCGCCTTCCCACATTTATCCTCCGCCCCTCACCCCCCTGAGCAAGGAGTCGGGTCCCATGGACTGGGCGATGTTCGAGTGGCCCCGCAAATTCGTGCCGCGGGGGTTCCTGGCGCAGAGAGCGTTGAGCAGGACGCGCCGCGCGCCGCTATTTATATCCCGCGGAAGGAAGATCGTCTTACGCCGGGCAGCAGCAACATCTAATAATATTGATGACGACGAGGACGATCGTGATGAAGATTGTGATCATCATCATCATGATGTATACGCTTCTAAACATTATCATGGGTGGTTTTCATTATCATCACCGTCAGGATCGTTATCAGCTGCTGCTGCACGCGTGAATCCACGTCCTCGCTCCTCGCTTCACGCGTTCATTCATTGGGTCGCCCGCGCGGTGTCGCGTCTCACCAAGGTAAACCGGAGCCGCGCATGTCAGGTCGGCCGTGGAGGGGAGGTAGGACGGAGGGGAGGGGAGGGAGCAGGGAGATTGTCCACTTCGTTACTTCCCTCCTCCCTCCCGCCTCTCCTTACCCCTCCCCGCAAAGAGGCTGCATCTATCTGTAGCAGTCTCGACGGCGTCGCGGACCCTCCGCTCGCTCGCTCGCTCTCTCTCTGCCAAGACGCCGCTGCGACCCCACAGCCGCACGGCCGCGTTGGCCACCCGGCGCCTCATCTGCAGTGCGCCGCTCGTGCGCGACAGCCAGCGCCAACAGGAGTCACGGTGAGCGTGCTCTGGGTGTTTGGTGCTGGTGGGGGGTGGGGCACACGGAGGCGGTGTGGTGGTGGTGGGGTGGTGGTGGAAGTGGACCGAGATGGGGATGTGGAGGGGGGGGGTGTCGCGGAGGGGCGGGCCATCGCCCCGCTCTCTCTTCACTCTGAGTGGTCAAACTTGGCCATGGTCGGGGGCCCACCGCCCCGGGGGCCGCAGTATAAAATCGGGGCCCACCTGCTCGCCGCAGTCCTTTTCGTTCCGAGGCGTGTGAGCTTTTGAGTAGCGGCCGCGAGTGTTGCAGCGCGCAGTGCGAGATTCTCACGTCCCTGAACGCCTTCCGAGCGGAGAAACAAACCATGGGGTTTGCATCCCGTGCCCGCCTCTTGTTGCTGCTCGTCGCCTGTCTGCACGCCACGGCGCCTTCGCCGGCCACCGCGCACCCGGCGGACGGAGCGGCCGAGAAAGACGGCGGTGCGGGCAGCCTCCCCAAAACGCGTCTCTCCATGCAGGGCGCAGGTAACCCCCCCCCACCCCCCGCTCGCACCGCACATCCATTCGACGCGACGCACGCTCACTCGTCCATCCCCGCACGTCGAGCCTCACAGACACCACCGCTCATGTCGACACTCAGCCACCACTTGCATCCCTCGGGAAGACGCACTCGCGTGTGAGGCCACAGCAATGTCACGAGTCTCGGAGCCACGAGTCCAGGGTGATGGTTGATCGCGAGAACGCCGACAGGTGCCGCGGCGGAGATGCGCGCCCCGCGTTCACGCGTTCAGCGCCGACCTCCGTTTGCGTTTAAACTCTTCAAGTGCGCAACTGCGGCGGTTAACGAGCTGGGAAGCCGCGCTCACTCCCACGCACGCGCGTTATAAAGCACGCGCGCTCATCTCGCTGGCATGCATACATAACATATAGAATTAACAAAATATGTTTTTATCATGTGGTCGCCAATCTCGCCCCAGAACTACACAGAGCTGGGCAGTGTGTTGAGTGTCCTCGCAATTGGCAGAGGAGGTTTTTGTTGTTGTATTCGTATAAAAAGCACGTGTCGTCGGGAACTCGGAGGGGCGAACATTATTATTATCTGGGCACAGCCAAACACAACCTAACGGACTACTCACTGTAGACTCGCTGAAAATATTAACGGGGGCTTAGGAACGTACATGGGAGTCAGGAGACGCTTGCTCAAGTCACCGTGGAGGTGTTGCATCACCTTCCCATCTGTACAATTGTGTGGATGTGCGGAATGTAAACAGAGCCCAGGTTAGCCGTGGGAATCCCCGCACCGCCAGTGGGACATGCAAATACCGCGCGGAGCTGTCATAACCACACGAGCGAGCCGAGTGATGGATTCACACAAAGAGCTGCGGGTGATATTCCATCCCGTGACACTCACTCACTCAGAACCCCCCCCCCCCCCATGCACGTGGTTCCTAAAGGAATTTGTAGCGTCCATCCTAATGGGGTTTATGGTGAGTGGCTCTCAACATTGTAGTGTATGGCAGGGTCCCAGTCAAAATCACTGCTCCCCCACCCCCACCCCCGCGCGCTCCCCTAACCCCAGGGGACAGACCACGCGTGTGGAAGCTCAGGGCTTAAGTTAAACCAACTGAGATGGGCACCTGCCACGTGCAAGTGAGAAACTCTGCTATGTGAGAGGCGAGGGGTGTCGGTGGGGGGGTTGGTGTTTTATGCCCCCGAGGCGAGGTCATTCTTCGTCCCCTGCAGTTTACCCTCCGCTTCGCCAGTGCCCTCTTAAGTGAACGATCCCACGTGCGCCACGCGCCCTGGGCGAGGGAGTGTGGAGGACGGGGGGGTCTTATCGTCACGAACCTCGTGGGAGGTGGGGGGGGTAGACGACGTGAGGGTAGGGGGTGAGTGGCGATAGAAACGACCTTAATTTCGTGTTTATCTGGTTAAAGATAATGGGCGTCATTTGGGTTATTTTGTGAAGTTAGTTTGGTGGAGGGATGGTTTTCGGGACGGGGTGGGCTCAGTGGGTCTTCTGACCATCGCTGGAAGGGACAGTGAATGGTCAATGGGCGAGACTTGTGGCGGAATGTCAGAAGGAGCAACACGGCTTGCGATGACGAACAGCGATGGCATGGGGATACTTTCATCCAGCAGTGGATAGAGCATGGCTCGTGATGGTGGTGGTGATGATGATGAGGGGCTACGTGGAGCGCGTGCACGCCCATCACGGGGCGCGCGCGCGTGTGGTGGTGGTGGCGGAGGGGGAGGGATGGGGGGGGGGACGCGGAATGCGCGTGCGCATCACGCGCTGTGTGCGGGGTCACGGGGTCAGGTCGCGCCTCTAAAGATACCCGGGGCCAGTTCTCACACTCGTTCTCGAACACTCCTTCACTAACACTCCAACGGACTCGTTAACATCAACTCCTTACTAACACATCCCTTCACTGACACCGCTCCTCACCAACTGCTCACTAGGCGCGTGACAATTCCAGCGATTGTGTAATGCCCTTAAACTCGAGGACCCGGTCACGACCGGGTCTCCACGTCCGTTCTAAGCTCGCCCTCTCTTCACCACGGCGACACGACGGATGGCGAGGGCCTAGCGCCCCCAGCGGGCAATCAGCGACTGACGCGGCAGGCGCAGCTCGTGACAGAGGCCCGTGCCACGGTCTGGCCCAACGCCGTGTAGCTCGCGATGGCGGCTGCCGCTGCTGCTGCTCGCGGCGTCTAAAAGTATCTCCGTCGTCGACGAGAGTGGCGACGATTGCGGTTGATAGAACCGCCGCCCTCCTATGCGCCGGACGTCTCAGAGTGCTGCTACGCTTCGCATATCATCTCAACACGTGGGAGAAGGGGCACCCCCAGGGGCAGCTGTCTGTCCCCGTGTGGGCGCGAGGTGTCTCAGCAAGGAACTGCATTACCTCCTCCCACCTTCCCCTCTCCACCACTGCAGCCAATACCGATACTGCTCGCACTAAAATAATCGATCCCATAGCAGTAGGAGGCACCGAGTTGTCCTACAAATTGACTAACCACCCCACCCCCCATCGAGGTCGACTGCGCATCGCGGCGCGTCGCCGATACGTCCACACACCCAGCCGAGCCGTGGCCGCACCGTGAGCGCGGGGTTCGTGGAGCGGCTGCTCCGGAGGGACGAGGCGACACGCGGCGCGGGGTGGCCAAGCGGCTTCAGCTCGACTCTACTAAACGATTAAACGATGTGTTATTTTTACCAGGTGAGGCCCACCTGAGCTATGTAGTTCTTCATTTTTTTTTATCAGAAGCGACCTGGTGACAAATGATAGCTCAACGAAGTGTCTCATCGCGTGGAAGTTTACAGCAGCCAAATACTCTTAACGCGTGTTTCTAAATGTGTGTGTGTGTGGGGGGGGTAAACCGGAGGACCCGGAGAAAAAATCCACGCGACCATGGTAAAAGAGACACCGCAAACTCCAAATATACAGCAGGCGTCAGGGTAGGGATCGAACCCACGCGCTCTTGTATAGCAGGCGAGGTAGTCAACATCTCCCCACCGCATCATCGCTGCCAAGGTGCTCACCAAGGCCCCCCACGGAGCAGGTGCCCTGGCGATGCGTGGCCTTCTGCTGGAACGCGCAGACAATTGTGGCTCCACGGATAACGAATCGCAGGGTGATACCCACGTGTTTTTAAAAAAATCTAATCTAATTATATGTGTATCTAGAGCGCATTCATTTAAGGGGCTTAACATAGCTCACACAACGATGGCAGAATGCAATGATGTAGTAGTTGACACTGGCGTACAAAGATTGAGGAATGAATGACAGCGATAAAGGGTATGTAAGGAAGGGGAGGGGAGGGACGGGAAAGATTGGAGGGGCGAGGGAGGGAAGAGGGAGGGAATGGGCGATGGAGAACAGGAGAGGCTTTAAGATGGGGCGGAAGGAGGTTCATGTACAGGGACAGTGCTGAGTCTGTGGGCAGTGTTGAGGCTCCCTCACCCACTCGCCTCCCTCACCCACTCGACTCCCTCACCCACTCGCCTCCCTCACCCACTCGCCTCCCTCACCCACTCGCCTCCCTCACCCACTCGCCTCCCTCACCCACTCGCCTCCCTCACCCACTCGCCTCCCTCACCCACACGCCTCCCTCACCCACTCGCCTCTCTCACCGACTCGCCTCCCTCACCCACTCGCCTCCCTCACCCACTCGCCTCTCTCACCCACTCGCCTCCCTCACCCACACGCCTCCCTCACCCACTCGCCTCCCTCACCGACTCGCCTCCCTCACCCACTCGCCTCCCTCACCGACTCGCCTCCCTCACCCACTCGCCTCCCTCACCCACTCGCCTCCCTCACCCACACGCCTCCCTCACCCACTCGCCTCCCTCACCGACTCGCCTCCCTCACCCACTCGCCTCCCTCACCCACTCGCCTCCCTCACCCACTCGCCTCCCTCACCCATTCGCCTCACCCACTCGCCTCCCTCACCCACTCGCCTCCCTCACCCACTCGCCTCCCTCACCCACTCGCCTCCCTCACCCATTCGCCTCCCTCACCCATTCGCCTCACCCACTCGCCTCCCTCACCCACTCGCCTCCCTCACCCACTCGCCTCCCTCACCCACTCGACTCCCTCACCCACTCGCCTCACCCACTCGCCTCCCTCACCCACTCGCCTCCCTCACCCACTCGCCTCCCTCACCCACTCGCCTCCCTCACCCACTCGCCTCCCTCACCCACTCGCCTCCCTCACCACTGAGCCGACGCTACGACGGGAGCAGGCGACTCGATCCCCCGTGGGGGGCTTCGCAAGGCATGCGCCTCACGCGGACTCGGGCGGTGTCCTAGGCGAACTCGTCAAGTACAGCAGCAGCAGTAGCAGCAGCAGTAGCAGCAGCAGCAGTAGCAGGAGCAGCAGCAGCAGTAGCAGGAGCAGCAGCAGCGGCAGCAGCAGCAGCAGCGGCGGCGGCGGCGGTGGCATCACCGCGTGGGGCAGCGTGCACTTGGTGACTCCAATTCCAAAAACTGGCGCCTATTACGGGAGCAGCAGATCTCAGGTCGATATCCGTTACAGCGGTCATCTCGCGACCCGTCTTCCGAGACTGCATTCTGCTGATCATATCTAGGTCAGTCCATCAGGACGAGTTCAGTTTTAAAGCCGACACTGGCAGCACCACATGCGCGCCTATAAATATCACAGACTGTTGGCAAAGCGCTGGGGCATAACAGATGCGTTAGGTGCCTCCCAATAGACGCGCCCAAGGCGTTCCACACCGTCGGACCCACCTCGCGCTTAAAGAGAAACTCTGGCACTGCAAGCTACCCACGGAGAGACACATGCTCTCTGCCTGCCTGGTTCGTTTCGTCTCTCACCGACCGCACGCAATCGGTGTCCACCAGCCAGAGGGATTGGAGGACGGTGCAGCGAGCGATCCGTTCAGCGGCCCCAGCGTGACCATGATGCGGACAGCGCACAGCTCACGCCCAGAGACTCCACGAATGCATCCTCTCGACATGGGGATGGATGATGCCGCGCTCCTGGTTTCTGATGTCAACCTTGAACTCTCCCCATGCTCTCCACTTACTCTCCACGCTCTCAGTCACACTCCTCCTCCTCCCCTTCACGCTCTCCCGTTGCTCACCCCGCGCTCTCTTCTTCTTCTCTTCGCATCTCCTCCTCCCCCCCCCTCTCTTCTCCCTCTCCCTGTGCTCACGTCTTACTCCCATCGCGCTAACTCACGCTCCCCCTGACGCTCTCCCTGACGCTCTCCCCTCCACCACGAGGCCGCGTTTCCCCGCAGCACAGCGCTTTCTGAACCACGAGCCGGGGGACGCGAGTGAGGGGTGGTGGAGGGTGAGCAGCAGGTGGATTTTAATCGAATCGCCTGCCAGAAATGCGTCTCGGGGGGGGGGGGCATCTGATTGTGACGTGGTGTTACGTATCATATGGCTGTAACAACACGCAGAGGTGTGCCGCATTGCAGGTGCAAGAGTCTTCAGCCTAAGCAAGACCACTAGCGCACAAGCACTGGAACTGTGGCCATTGTGTCGTTATATTAAGACAATCGTTGGTCGTCCGGCCTGCACACACGTTTCCGATGAGATGGGTTGTATCATTATTCACAGACGTTAAAGTGTTACATGGGTTTGCGTCTAACTAGAGTTCGTATCCAACCATCTGTCCACCAGCCAGATGGTTGAAGCAAGCCTGACTCGGCTTAATGTTGAAACCGGTTCACAGTTTTTTTGCATAAAACCAATGCCGCCGACAAACACAACCCACAGGAGACCGCGGTGCCCATGGTATAAGCACAGAGACAACATACGGAATTGAGCATCTCGCTTTTAATGTAAACCTGGTCTATTCAAACGTTCCTCTGCCAAGACGCCTCCCCAGTATGGAAGAGTAGACCAAATACCATGTGGAGCTCTCCCTTAGCCAGTGGAGGCCCTCCATTCATCAGTGACATGAGCGAGCAATTGCAGGCATGCTCCCCTTCACCTTCACCCCTTGACCTATTCAATCCTCGTGTCGTGAATCCTGGACTCGTGAAGCCGAGCCTCATCAACCCTCGTGCCATTGGCTCCGGACTCACCGCGCACGCATATCGCCCGTTGTCACTCCACTGCTGGATGAAGGCCTCTCCGCACCTGCCCGGGCCACGGGATATACATCGCCAGCAATTTTCTGGGCGATTTAGTCGTGGATCGGTCTAATAAACACCACTTTAATACGCTCTGGTTGAAGCTCCCCTTGTCTAGACAGTCTCGTGGACTTTGATTTCACAAACCCGGTTTGATTCGACTTGGTCTAATCAATTAGGTCTAATCACCAGCGGTAATTAAGAAATTCGGCGGTTATTTCCAGGATCGTCCAGAGGAAGAGGTAGGAAGCGAGCGAAAGAGGTCATTTGTCCTCGGCATCACACAACAAAAAGAGGATCCCACCACGGAGCCCACGTGGAATGTTGCCTCCGGCCTCCCAGATCCCTCCGTGCGGCTGGTGCTCCCCCCCCCCCACTGCAAGAACATTGCGGGGGCTGGGCACGTTCGAGTTACAACCTGGAGCACCCAACTCGCAGCGAGGGGCTCACTTGCATTGTCCTTTCGCCGTGGATACGCGGTCGCTTTTGGGAAACACAGGAAGAGGTTTCCAAAACCAATTCTGTGTTTTTTTAAAGAACCCCCCCCCCCAAATTCCCTCCTTATTCCATAAACAATGTTCTCTCACGACACGCGGTAGCGGGCTTTGGGTGGGTCGGGTGGGGGGCTGCCGATGAGTTTTGTTTCCTGCGGTTGTCACGCCCCCCCCCAAACTACACCCCCATAACAAACAGCAGCGCGCTCGCGCAAAACGAAGGACAGGGGTGGGGTGGGGGGAACGAGAAGCAAACGCGGAGGGAAAAATAACCTCCATCTCAGAAACGGCTGCACGACAGAGGTCAATTAGCTAGGCAGGAAGGCCAACGCGTTCTCAACATCGCGTGCCCTCCGATTCACCTTTCGCGTTTATCTGAACTTTGCAGAGCTGCAGTCCCGGGATGGGTGGGTGCAGGAGGAGGTGGGGGGGGGGAGCTCGTCTTATCGTTCAATTAGAGTTCACGGCGCCGTTCTCAACGCAAAACGCGATTCAAAACAAAGAGAGCGTGGGACTCCTGCAGCCCGCAGCACCCTCGCCCTTTTCTTTCCTGTCAAAAAAATCAAAACGTTTGGACGTTGCCATGGCGAGGAGCCCCAATTATCTGCGCGAAGCTTTTCAGCGAAGACGCGGGGTGGTGATAAGGGGGGGGGGGGGGGGGTGGTGGGGGCGGTGAGTGGAACGGTGGGGGGGGGGGGGCTGCTTCTGGGGGCCACAGAAGAAAGAAACCCAAACAGAGGCACGCGAGAGACGAGCGGCGCGCAGGAGGCGGCGAGGTTCCACGCGGCCGTGCCACCGCCACCACCCGCGCGCCCCACGGGGATGCGGTGGGACGTCACGTGATGCCACGAGATGTCGATGCGTGGCGATGGGATGCCACGCTACCGATGTCGCGACGAAGCGAGTTGGGCTCGAGCTCGCGTCGCCTGTGTGAGGGTTTGAGGGCGATCGTCCTCGAGCACGACAGGGAGTGTGGCGTGGTGTTGGCGCGGTCTCTGTTTGCAGCGCGCTGCGTCTGAGGTGGCTGCGCGAGCGGCGAGCGCTCAGCAAGGCCGCGTGGATGCCGCGTGCATCCACGTGTTCATTGCGAGTGCCGCGTGAAGCCCGTGTGAGAGACGAGTGCGAGCGTTGTGTGTGGGCGAGTGCTGTGAGTGAGCACTGTGTGTGTGTGAGTGCTGTGTGTGAGCGCTGCGTGTGTGTGAGTGCTGTGTGTGAGTGTTGCGTGTGTGTGAGTGCTGCGTGTGTGTGAGTGTTGCGTGTGTGTGAGTGCTGCGTGTGTGTGAGTGCTGCGTGTGTGTGAGTGCTGCGTGTGTGAGCGCTGCGTGTGAGTGCTGTGTGTGAGTGTTGCGTGTGTGTGAGTGCTGCGTGTGTGTGAGTGCTGCGTGTGTGTGAGTGCTGCGTGTGTGAGCGCTGCGTGTGAGTGCTGTGTGTGAGTGTTGCGTGTGTGTGAGTGGTGCGTGTGTGTGAGTGCTGCGTGTGTGTGAGTGCTGCGTGTGTGAGTGCTGTGTGTGAGCGCTGCGTGTGTGTGAGTGCTGTGTGTGAGTGTTGCGTGTGTGTGAGTGCTGCGTGTGTGTGAGTGTTGCGTGTGTGTGAGTGCTGCGTGTGTGTGAGTGCTGCGTGTGTGTGAGTGCTGCGTGTGTGAGTGCTGTGTGTGAGCGCTGCGTGTGTGTGAGTGCTGTGTGTGAGTGCTGTGTGTGAGTGCTGTGTGTGAGTGTTGCGTGTGTGTGAGTGCTGCGTGTGTGTGAGTGCTGCGTGTGTGAGTGCTGTGTGTGAGCGCTGCGTGTGTGTGAGTGCTGCGTGTGTGAGTGCTGTGTGTGAGCGCTGCGTGTGTGTGAGCGCTGCGTGTGTGTGAGTGCTGCGTGTGTGAGTGCTGTGTGTGAGTGCTGCGTGTGTGTGAGTGCTGCGTGTGTGAGTGCTGTGTGTGAGCGCTGCGTGTGTGTGAGTGCTGTGTGTGAGTGCTGCGTGTGTGTGAGTGCTGTGTGTGAGTGCTGCGTGTGAGTGCTGCGTGTGTGTGAGTGCTGCGTGTGTGTGAGTGCTGCGTGTGTGTGAGTGCTGCGTGTGCGAGCGCTGCGTGTGAGTGCTGTGTGTGAGTGTTGCGTGTGTGTGAACGCTGCGTGTGTGTGAGCGCTGTGTGTGAGCGCTGCGTGTGAGTGCTGTGTGTGAGTGCTGCGTGTGTGTGAGTGCTGTGTGTGAGTGCTGCGTGTGAGTGCTGCGTGTGTGTGAGTGCTGCGTGTGTGTGAGTGCTGCGTGTGTGTGAGTGCTGCGTGTGCGAGCGCTGCGTGTGAGTGCTGTGTGTGAGTGTTGCGTGTGTGTGAACGCTGCGTGTGTGTGAGCGCTGTGTGTGAGCGCTGCGTGTGAGTGCTGTGTGTGAGTGCTGCGTGTGTGTGAGTGCTGTGTGTGAGTGCTGCGTGTGTGTGAGTGCTGCGTGTGTGTGAGTGCTGTGTGTGAGTGCTGCGTGTGTGTGAACGCTGCGTGTGTGTGAGCGCTGTGTGTGAGCGCTGCGTGTGAGTGTTGCGTGTGTGTGAGTGCTGCGTGTGTGTGAGTGCTGTGTGTGAGTGCTGCGTGTGTGTGAGTGCTGCGTGTGTGTGAGTGCTGTGTGTGAGTGCTGCGTGTGTGTGAGTGCTGCGTGTGTGTGAGTGCTGTGTGTGAGTGCTGCGTGTGTGTGAACGCTGCGTGTGTGTGAGCGCTGTGTGTGAGCGCTGCGCGTTTGTGCGTGCTGTGTTTGAGCACTGTGTGAACGCTGCGTGTGAGTGCTGTGTGTGAGTGCTGCGTGTGTGAGTGCTGTGTGTGAGTGCTGTGTGTGAGCGCTGCGTGTGAGTGTTGCGTGTGTGTGAGTGCTGCGTGTGTGAGTGCTGTGTGTGAGCGCTGCTTGTGAGTGTTGCGTGTGTGTGAGTGTTGCGTGCGTGTGAGTGCTGCGTGTGTGAGTGCTGTGTGTGAGCGCTGCGTGTGAGTGTTGCGTGTGTGTGAGTGCTGTGTGTGTGTGAGTGCTGTGTGTGAGTGTTGTGTGTGAGTGCTGTGTGTGTGTGAGTGCTGTGTGTGTGTGAGTGCTGTGTGTGAGCGCTGTGTGTGAACGCTGCGTGGGAGGTCACCACGGACAGTGTGGCGCCGCTCAGCGCCCTGAGCCCCGAGTCACGAGACTCGGGGCTCGTGCAGCCGACAGTGGCCAGGACCAGACACCACCGATTACATAATCACAGCTCGCAAGCCACTACAGGACGACTGGATACATAATCATCATCAGTTACATCACGCGACGCGCCACTTACAGACCGCACTGACAGACGACTCCTACCCTGTGAGATTTGAACCACTACAACACCGGCGGGGGGGGGGAGGGGGCTGGGGGATGGAGATCCACCAATCCCCCATCCGCACGCTCCCTCTGCCTAGGACGAGTAATCGTCATGTAACGCGCATTCATCTATAAAAAGCCTCGCTGGGTCTTGAGGCTTCTTTTGAGGAATTTGAGAGGGGCACGGCGTACCCGGAGAGAAACCGCAGGCATACGCTGGGTTGGGACTTCGTAGAAGTTTCCGCAAGGCCGGTTCCCGAGCCCACTTGCTGTACCTCACTCTCATTTACTGGCCACTTCGCAGCCCCAAACAGCTCTGCGCATTCACAAACGTCGACGCAAACCACCAACCTTCGCCTCCAAAGGCGTCGGATCACAACACTCCCCTCCCGTTACACCAACCCCCACCTCCCCACACGCCACAGCTAATGTTGCCTCTCGCTGTGCCATGTCCACGCGCCGTCGTGACCCCCTGACCCCCGGCAGTGGAGGTTGGCCAGTGTCTGGTGGCGGCTGCGGACGCGGGGTGCGGCGCGTTCGCGTGCCTGGAGAACACCACGTGCGACGGCCCCGGCCTGCAGGCGCTCTGCGCCGAGCTGGTGCGACACGCGGACATGTACGACGTGCAGGTACTACCCCCCCCCCACACACCTCACCCTCCCCCCGCGACCTCCCTCTCTCCCCAACCTCATCCGCAGCCCCCGCCACTCCCGAGCATTAGGTAGTCTCCGCAGGCACGGGGACGAAGCGCGTCCCTTCACAGGGACCCACCGAGTCACACGGTCACCCATCGACTGTGCGCCCATCGAGTCGCCCGGCCACTCCTCCGCGATCGTCCACCCATCGACTCACTGCGCCTCTGATCGCAGCAGCTCTGGCGGCCACCGATAATATCCCACGGCGTTCCCAGTGGCTGCCCACGCAGGCCCTCCCCCCCTTCAGCGGTCAACCTTGGCGAGCGTCGTTGTTTCGATCCGTAGAGAAGTTCACGCGACGCCGGCTGCCGAGCGATCGAACCCGGGTGCCCTCGGAGCCACGCAATTAGAGCGCGCGGAGTCCCTGCTGCTCTTGACCCCATGTGGACGGCGCGGCTGATCCCTTTATGTTGAAGACCCCCGTGCGGAAAATGACGCCACTCCGGCCCGCTCCAGGCCACGCAGGCACCCCGCGACACCGCGTGTCGTCGGCTCTTCCCTGCACGAGGCGTGTTGCGATCTGGTGTGGGTTGCTGAAATGTTTCGCTGATTTGGAAAACACGGAAACAGACCTTCCCGCACCCCCCACGCTCACCCCCAGCCTCCCCCGTTCCTCCCACCTGTGACCGCACGCACGGTCAACACAGAGCACAGAGCCAAATAGCTCCCCCGGCTAACGTGAAACGCACCCAGTCAACACATGGTATAGGCAGCCAAAGCAGAGAGCAGCCAGCCAACGCGTAGTATAGACAGCCAACACATATCACAGCCAGCATACAATATACACACACACAGTCAACACATAGCATAATTAGCATAAAACACACAGCCAACACATAGTATAGACAGCCAACACATACCACAGCCAGCATATAACACTCACAGCCCTCCTAGCTGCAGAAATGTCCTCCTGCCTCCCGCATGCGCGGCTCTCTAATCCGGACCGTGACGCAGCAGTCGGGATCGCGCGACTCCTTTACCAGCGCGACTCAGGTCACATCGACGAAACGATGATGAATCAATAAAACGCTCATGGATCAATAAGACCCCCATGGACCAATACGACGATCATGGAGGCGATCATTCTGCAGTGGTAGAGCCGTAATCGTTGCCGAGATGCCCAGAGAGGTGTGTGTGTGTGAGCGTGTGTGTTGGGATGTTGTGAGTTTTTTTTTTGTATCTCGCAAACTATTTCCCGAGTGAAACCCGAACCCAGCCGCTCTCATAGCGCCAGTTGGCAGCAGCAGCAGCAGCAGTCGCCACAACTCTCAGCACATCCATCGCCACCCCACAGGCCGTGTCGGGGACAGGCGCGGGTGGGGGTGTGATCTAACGTGCCTCGCCTCATTCACTGCTTCGCTCGTGCCATTCGTGATTCCCGGATCGGCAATGGGCGTGGAGGGGCGGGGGTAGCAATTTCAACTCATTCACTCAAATGGATCGTGTTCCGTCCGGTGCTTGGTGGCAGCTGCTTAGGGAGGAATTCGTTCGTTGATCGACTGATAATATCGCTTGACGAAGAAGCGCCATGCACCAAAAACGTCGCCTTTTACACACCGCCGGTTAGCACGGTTGGCTACGTACGGTGCGAAAGAAGTTCAACACACATACATATATCGCTGTACGTGTATGTATGCCACTACGTGTAATGTTATTGAGGGACTGATTGTGTGTTGTTGTCTTGCTGTGGTCTGGAACTGTTGTTGTTGATGTTGTTGTTTTGCTGCCTTGTCCAAGCTGGCATTTATTGTTGAAAACCGGCAGGAATTGATAGACTTTTGCAAATTGGACTTATGTACTTTATTTTATTAACGTTTTTATTTTCAGTGATTGTTTTATATCTTCCAACCGTTTGTTGTATTGTTTGTTGTTGTGGCTTTCTGACCCGCCGCTACTGGACGTCTGTGAAATAGACCTTCATAGCTCATCGGATTTCTCCTGCGGTATGAATAGACATTCGGATACCGATTGAAATTTTGAACAATGAAACGAACGGTTGCCCGAGTGCTTGTCTCAACCCCTCGCCACCCCACCACGCCCCACCCCTCCGCCACGCAGGGGAAGTCTTTCATCAAGGAGGCTCTGAAGTGCATGGCTCAAGGGCTGCGCGGCCGCTTCAACTGCAACCAGCGCAAGTGCTCGGCGCTCAGCGAGCTGTCCCTGCAGCTGCAGCGGGAGTGTTACCACCGACACGAGCTGTGCGCCGCCGCGAGGCCCAACGCCGAGGCCATGGCCCTGTCCGTGCCGCCCCCCACCGCGCTCCCCAAGGGGTAAGTGAACCCTGGGGAGAGGAGCTGGGGGGGGGGGTAGAGATTGGGGGGGGGGGGGAACACGCTGCACGTCTTCTTCTCTTCCTCCGTGTCGGCGCGTTGCTGAGAGATGCCAACGATTTGTGGAAGAGCGACGCAGGCGACACGTCGATGGGCAGGTCCTTGTAGCTGTGCGACGCCGCTGGCTGTGAGCTGCTGGGCGGATGCCTCTGGCGCTGCCCTGGCGGGCGGTCAGCAGGTGACCCGCGCCTGCCCATTGCTCGCTCCGCTCCGCAGTCGCGGGCAGTGGGGCCGTCTTTTATCTTCTACTTGTGGTTGGATCGTGAATATACAATGGCAATTTGTGCAATCGCTCTCTCGAAGAGACACACACAAAGAGAGAGAGCGAATCAGGGGAATCACAGACTACCGGGACGGTAGCCAGGCAGTGAGGGAGTCGGCGCCAAATATCACCCTCCAGAGCTCTGCCGAACTCTATTTATTGCGATGTTAATGGCCGATTCACCAGTGTTCATGTTCGTGTAGAGATGAGCGAATCCATCCGTGCAATGTTTGAACGCGACGCCGCGGTCCACAGATTGTGAGGAAGTCAAAAGCCACGAAAGAGTTCTGTTGGTAAGGGGGTCAGTGAAGCGGGTAAATAAACCGAGAGCATGAAGGCAGTGGGACGCCGGGGGTGTGATTGTGAGTGGTGGGGGGCACGGTGTGATTGTGAGTGGTGGGGGGCACGGTGTGATTGTGAGTGGTGGGGGGCACGGTGTGATTGTGAGTGGTGGGGGGCACGGTGTGATTGTGAGTTGTGGGGGGCACGGTGTGATTGTGAGTGGTGGGGGGCACGGTGTGATTGTGAGTGGTGGGGGGCACGGTGTGATTGTGAGTGGTGGGGGGCACGGTGTGATTGTGAGTTGTGGGGGCCACGGTGTGATTGTGAGTGGTGGGGGGCACGGTGTGATTGTGAGTGGTGGGGGGCACGGTGTGATTGTGAGTGGTGGGGGGCACGGTGTGATTGTGAGTTGTGGGGGGCACGGTGTGATTGTGAGTGGTGGGGGGCACGGTGTGATTGTGAGTGGTGGGGGGCACGGTGTGATTGTGAGTGGTGGGGGGCACGGTGTGAGTGGTGGGGGGCACGGTGTGAGTGGTGGGGGGCACGGTGTGATTGTGAGTTGTGGGGGGCACGGTGTGAGTGGTGGGGGGCACGGTGTGAGTGGTGGGGGGCACGGTGTGATTGTGAGTTGTGGGGGGCACGGTGTGAGTGGTGGGGGGCACGGTGTGAGTGGTGGGGGGCACGGTGGGAGTGGTGGGGGGCACGATGTGAGTGGTGGGGGGCACGGTGTGGTTGTGAGTGGTGGGGGGCACGGTGTGGTTGTGAGTGGAGGGGGGCACGGTGTGGTTGTGAGTGGAGGGGGGCACGGTGTGATTGTGAGTGGTGGGGGGCACGGTGTGAGTGGTGGGGTGCACGGTGTGAGTGGTGGGGGGCACGGTGGGAGTGGTGGGGGGCATGGTATGAGTGGTGGGGGGCACGGTGTGATTGTGAGTGGAGGGGGCACGGTGTGGTTGTGAGTGGTGGGGGGCACGGTGTGGTTGTGAGTGGAGGGGGGCACGGTGTGATTGTGAGTGGTGGGGGGCACGGTGTGAGTGGTGGGGGGCACGGTGTGAGTGGTGGGGGGCACGGTGTGATTGTGAGTGGTGGGGGGCACGGTGTGATTGTGAGTGGTGGGGGGCACGGTGTGATTGTGAGTGGTGGGGGGCACGGTGTGATTGTGAGTGGTGGGGGGCACGGTGTGATTGTGAGTGGTGGGGGGCACGGTGTGAGTGGTGGGGGGCACGGTGTGAGTGGTGGGGGGCACGGTGTGATTGTGAGTTGTGAGGGGCACGGTGTGAGTGGTGGGGGGCACGGTGTGAGTGGTGGGGGGCACGGTGGGAGTGGTGGGGGGCACGGTGTGAGTGGTGGGGGGCACGGTGTGGTTGTGAGTGGTGGGGGGCACGGTGTGGTTGTGAGTGGAGGGGGGCACGGTGTGGTTGTGAGTGGAGGGGGGCACGGTGTGATTGTGAGTGGTGGGGGGCACGGTGTGAGTGGTGGGGGGCACGGTGTGAGTGGTGGGGGGCACGGTGGGAGTGGTGGGGGGCATGGTATGAGTGGTGGGGGGCACGGTGTGATTGTGAGTGGAGGGGGCACGGTGTGGTTGTGAGTGGTGGGGGGCACGGTGTGGTTGTGAGTGGAGGGGGGCACGGTGTGGTTGTGAGTGGAGGGGGGCACGGTGTGATTGTGAGTGGTGGTGGGCACGTTGTGATTGTGAGTGGTGGGGGGCGCGGTGCGAGTGGTGGGGGGCACGATGTGATTGTGAGTGGAGGGGGCACGGTGTGGTTGTGAGTGGTGGGGGGCACGGTGTGGTTGTGAGTGGAGGGGGGCACGGTGTGATTGTGAGTGGTGGTGGGCACGTTGTGATTGTGAGTGGTGGGGGGCGCGGTGCGAGTGGTGGGGGGCACGATGTGATTGTGAGTGGTGGGGGGCACGGTGTGAGTGGAGGGGGGCACGGTGTGAGTGGAGGGGGCACGGTGTGATTGTGAGTGGTGGTGGGCACGTTGTGATTGTGAGTGGTGGGGGGCGCGGTGCGAGTGGTGGGTGGCACGATGTGATTGTGAGTGGTGGGGGGCACGGTGTGAGTGGTGGGGGGCACGGTGTGACGCTCGGCCCTCTTCCCCCCCCGCCCCTCGCAGCCCCTACCTGGAGCTGCTGCGGGCGCTCTTCTCGTGCGACAACGCCACCTCGGCCGCCGTGCGCCGCGCCCTCTCGGCGCGTCTCGGCAAGGCGCACGCCTCCGCCCTGGCGCAGATGCTGGGGGGCAGCGCCCCGCGACGACAACACCCGGGCAAGCCCGCTCCGGGAGAGGCGAGCGAGGGGGGCAGGGAGGGGGCCAAGGAGGGGGGGAAAGAGGGAAGCAGGGATGGTGGAAGGGAGGGGGGTAAGGAGGGGGGTAAAGACGGAGGACGCAGAGGAGCGTCAGGCGCCCATCACCCAAAATCTGGCAAAAGCTCCCAGTAGAGAAGTCCCCCCCACCCCGCCCATCACCTCCCACGCCCCCCCACCCCACGTTTCTCGGTCCATTCGACCAGGATCTATGCCAGGGTTTCCCAAATTCTAAACAAAGTCCTCGCGACCCACCGCGGTGTGGTTTTCCGTGCGTACCGAATACCGGCGCATGTGCACGCTACACGCGCCTGGTGATTGGTCAACGTGGCGACATGCACGCACTGTGCTGTGGGCAGTGAGGATCGGGTGGCAGGTGGAGGGAGGATTTTGGAAGCCCTGGGATGTGCCAAACCAACCCGACCGAGGAGACGGATTCATCGGCGTGTGAACATGCATGCGCAATCCTCCAGATCGTGCATGCGCCACACCGCCCCCCCCCCCCCCCCCCCACCGCTCAATCTCATGGCGACGGGAACACAGCTTCTCACAGCGGGGCCCGATCAGTGAACCACGCGCGGTCACCTCGAGCCAAGAGTTGGGTTTGGCGAGTGATGGGTCCCCAAGAGATGTTGAGAGCACCGATTAAAATGAAAACCCAATACTTAACCCTAATCTGAACGCAAAAAAATTACGAGAAAATTATCTTAGCCCATCGGTCAGAGGTGAGGTGACAAATGTTCCCGATAATCATATCCCATCGGTAGTAAGTAGCCAATGAAACGTAACTTGACTCGAATACGATCATTGGGGACGATAACTTACGATAACAACACGTACGCACACTATATATATAGTATATATACGCAAATACATCACCAGCTTTGGCGATGCAGATGTTTGGGATTTTGAAATCGTACGCAATGTAAGAGCGTACGCCACACTTACGTGATGCTGCTATAGAGGATCGTAGACTGTAGATTTACAAAAAGCTGCTATCTCTCTATCTCTATGGAAGTAGGGGAAGAAACAGAGGAAGTAACGTGTACCGCGATGCGGAGACGCACCGTGACACTGGGACACGGAATCATTGACCCACTGTTTATCGAGGTCGCCACTTCGCGCGACCTCGACACCAACTCTACCTCGGCGCGACGGGAGCGACAACGGGAGCCCCCCCCCTCCTCCTCGCGTGTGGGGGGATGGGGGGCGGAAAACTGAGAATTTTCTTTTGTTTCAGCCGCCGATATTTGATGGAAAAACGCGGCCGAACCAAAAGAAAACATCTAAAATCCGCGGAGATATTTTCCCCTTCCAAACTCGGCGTTCCCGCAGGCGCGCGCTACGCACGGAGCCACACGCGCGGCGTAGGCGCCGTCTCCCTCCGGGGGGTTCTCGGCGTGGTCAAAGTTCGACACCAAGGAGCGGTGTGTTGCCTGTGTTTGTTTGTCGTTGTTGTTGTTGTGTGTGGAGCTCACTTCCCCGAGCCTCATTCACACTTTGAAACGTGTGGACCTCGCTAGCGGTTTGTTTTCGTTGTTGGGAATTGAATCTCGTGCAGACTTTACGTTCAAATGCGGACGAAAAGAGACGTTCAACCTCAACCACGCGTTTCGGGCCACATACCACCGCACACCACCCTCATCATCATCACCACCAACAGTATCCACACACACGCACACGCACGTACGCAATCATGACCCGATCAAGTGATGGCGCCAGCAGCAGAGAGGGGGGTTCACTCGCACGCCGAACCACCTCGAGTGGGTCAGTCGCCAATGGTATCGACCCAAAGTCGTCGTGGGCTACCCCCTACCTCGGTCGACTCAGCCACAGGGTGAGTGCCCTGTGGCTGAGTCGACCTAGGCGTCCGCTCCTCGTGCGTCGTGCCAACCTCAACAGCTGCTCGCTCACAACAATCGTGTTCGCCTTTTACACGAGGAAGCCTCTCCAGGCGGATATCTCTTGCGCGTGAGTTTATTGCAATCAGAGGCAGGCGCGCACCGACCGCGCGCTTCTGTACAACAGCGCCGCCCAGAGCCTCTCCGCCGTCATCGCTTCTGCGCGTCCTCTGGCTCCGCGGCCAGGGGGAGGCGCTCGCAGTCGTCCCAACTCGTGGATGTGGCCCCACTGAAGGCGGTGGGGGGTGGGAGGGGGGGACAATGGACAATTGACCCCCCCCGACACGCGCCCGTTCTCATCACATCCCGGAAGCTAAGCAGGGCTGAGCCTGCATGCTGCTCGGATGGGAAACCACCGTGCGCAGCACTCAGGGCAGCCGAGAGGGGGGAGCAGTGAGAGACATGACCCCCCCCCCCCCCGCCGCCTCGCTAGTGCGGAACACAAAGAGAGAGAGAGAGGATGAGTCGACGGGGAGCGACTGAGTGGGGTGAGATCCGAGCGGAACGGCACGAGCGGGGATTGTGTTACGGTCAACAACATGCACAACAACAACAACAACCGAACTGGTGGGTATGAATCAGATTCATTTAGCTTGGACAGGTCAGCCGAGTTCACTGGAAGCCTAACGACTCTAGAGTCGCGCGAGAGGAACACAGCCACGGAGAACTGTGCAGAGACGACACAGGCGGGCGGGCGTCCACCCCACACAGCCCCTCCCCCTGCTCGCAGCCCGGACCCCCAACGCCTTGCTCGTGACCCCACCTCGACTCACACGACCTCACCAGAAACTCTCCTTATTCATGGCTCCACCTCAACTCACGCGATCTCACCAGAAACTCCCCTTATTCATGGCTCCACCTCGACTCACACGATCTCACCAGACACTCACCTTACTCGTGACCCCACCTCTACACACACGATCTCACCAGAAACTCCCCTTATTCATGGCTCCACCTCGACTCACGCGATCTCACCAGACACTCACCTTATTTGTGACCCCACCTCGACTCACACGATCTCACCAAACACTCACCTTACTCGTGACCCCAACTCGACTCACGCGATTTCACCAGACACTCACCTTACTCGTGACCCCAACTCGACTCACGCGATCTCACCAGACACTCACCTTACTCGTGATCCCAACTCGACTCACGCGATCTCACCAAACACTCACCTTACTCGTGACCCCAACTCGACTCACGCGATCTCACCAAACATTCACCTTACTCGTGACCCCAACTCGACTCACGCGATCTCACCAAACGCTCACCTTACTCGTGATCCCAACTCGACTCACGCGATCTCACCAAACACTCATCTTACTCGTGACCCCAACTCGACTCACACGATCTCACCAGAAACTCCCCTTATTCATGGCTCCACCTCGACTCACACGATCTCACCAAACACTCACCTTACTCGTGACCCCAACTCGACTCACGCGATCTCACCAGACACTCACCTTTCTCGTGACCCCAACGCGACTCACACGATCTCACCAAACACTCACCTTACTCGTGACCCCAACTCGACTCACGCGATTTCACCAGACACTCACCTTACTCGTGACCCCAACTCGACTCACGCGATCTCACCAGACACTCACCTTACTTGTGACCCCAACTCTACTCACGCGATTTCACCAAACACTCACCTTACTCGTGACCCCAACTCGACTCACGCGATCTCACCAGACACTCACCTTACTCGTGACCCCAACTCGACTCACGCGATCTCACCAGACACTCACCTTACTTGTGACCCCAACTCGACTCACACGATCACACCAAACACTCACCTTACTCGTGACCCCAACTCGACTCACACGATCTCACCAAACACTCACCTTACTTGTGACCCCAACTCGACTCACGCGATCTCACCAGACACTCACCTTACTCATGGCCCCAACTCGACTCACGCGATCTCACCAAACACTCACCTTACTTGTGACCCCAACTCGACTCACGCGATCTCACCAGACACTCACCTTTCTCATGGCCCCAACTCGACTCACGCGATCTCACCAGACACTCACCTTACTCGTGACCCCAACTCGACTCACACGATCTCACCAGACACTCACCTTACTTGTGACCCCAACTCGACTCACGCGATCTCACCAGACACTCACCTTACTCATGGCCCCAACTCGACTCACGCGATCTCACCAGACACTCACCTTACTCGTGACCCCAACTCGACTCACGCGATCTCACCAAACACTCACCTTACTTGTGACCCCAACTCGACTCACGCGATCTCACCAGACACTCACCTTACTCATGGCCCCAACTCGACTCACGCGATCTCACCAGACACTCACCTTACTCATGGCCCCAACTCGACTCACGCGATCTCACCAGACACTCACCTTACTTGTGACCCCAACTCGACTCACGCATTCTCACCAGACACTCACCTTACTTGTGACCCCAACTCGACTCACGCGATCTCACCAGACACTCACCTTACTCGTGACCAGAACCCGGCAACTGCCCAATGCCCTTACCATGACCATGCCCCCAATCCAATCTCCAGCGTTTCGCCCGGTTTCAACCCTCCCTCCCCCCGCTGCACCCATGGTACACCTTCCATCAGGAGACCCCCCTCCGGATCAAATACCGTAGCAGAGCCAACGTCGTGGGAACATTTGAGAGCATTAAAAAAACAGCCGTGAAAGACAACGTTTGTTTGTAAACGACAACAAGAGCGAGGCCGAAGTTCGATGCCGTGGTCAAGGTGTTGTGTGTCAATTAAAAAAAACCACGAAGGGATGGCGCGGAGCCGAAGTTAATCCGCCCAACCAGCACGGTGGGTGGCGTAACCAGAGCGGAAGAAGACCTCCCCGTTCATCCTGGAGGGGGGGGGGGGGTTGCCTTAGGGGCTTGGGGGGGTTCAACCGTGAAACTCCGGGGCCATTGAATTCACGATTGTTCGCGTGTCCACGTTCCGTGGTGGTCCCAGCGCCTCCGCCACACAAACTCAGGTATCGCCGACGCGCTCTCGGCGTCCGAGTTGACGCGTAGACGGCGCCCAGGAGCGTTCGCGACGCGGTGGGGAGCGCGCGCGATGGACGGTCCCGAGCCAGCCGGGCGCCGTGCCCCGCGCGCGGCTCCCTCGCGTTTTGTACGAAATCTGCGAGCCACGCGCTCCAGACACAGCCGCCGCATATATTTATGTTATTTATTGCGCTTCTCGTGCTACTGCCACGGCTCTCGTCGCTGTCGTTGCTGCTACACGGCCACGTTACGTCGCAGTATTCGCTGGTGGCCCGTTTTGCCAGAGGAGGGCAACATTCACTGGGTTCACAATCAGTTTTTTTTTGTGGGGGGAGGTTATTGGAATTCGTGTTTATTAGTGTTTATTAGAGTAAAAATAAAAGTTTGGAAATCGATAAAAAAAAATTCTACTCAAATGAATAAGAAATGTCCATGTCAAGAGCAAGACAAATAATGGCACATTCTGTTGTTTCTTATTTGTCCCCAACTTGATCTCAATTGTGGTGCCGTCAGTGCCACGTGACGCGAAGCAGGGCACCCCCACGTGGTAGAGGACGGCGCACGGAAGCGGACCCCACGGAGCTCCCTCTGAGTCCCTCGAGGTGACCTGCGGTCCACTTTCCCACCCGGCTTGCCACTGAGGTTAATGTTGGTCGCATCACATTAAACCCAACGTCTTCAATTACATGAGCTAGAATGCAGACAAATGTATCGGCAGAACCAATTTGTAATGTGATGGGATTATTTTACGTGCAGTCATTGGCCGCAGAGCTGAGACCATCAAACCTCTTATGCACCCAGTTTAAGCACGGGCGACTGACTACTTGGATTCTAGTTCAGGATCTCGCTCAGTGCTCTGACCTGCTAGCCCACTCGGCCACCGAAGACGTGAACGACCCTAACCGATTGCTTGTGCGTGCACACGAACGCCCGAGGGCCATCAGTCCGGCGCGCTTTGTGAACCCAGCGAATGACCGTGCACAACATCACATTTCCTCCCCCGCGCTGCAGCGAGAAACACCGCCGCTCTGATAAAAACAAACCACTGCAGCAGCCACATCACGATGGGCTTTAGGGCTCAAGGGGTGGTACGGCCACTGGGCGTGCGTGACGTGCCCACACGCGTGGTAAGGGAGGGAGCACGGGGAAGAATGTGATCAGCAGGAGTCAGGGATACCCCTGGCTCGCCATTTGGAACGTTTAAACCTCACCCCGTGCGCGCACCGATTGCTGCTCTGGCTCACAGACTCAGTAACTCGGCGGGCGCCTCGTACACGTGTGCTCTGTGTGTGCTCTGTGTGTGCGTGTGCTCTGTGTGTGCGTGTGTTCGATTTGTCCCGATTCGCACTGGCGGGTCGCGCTTATGACTCTCCACCGGCTGCTACGGAGCGCGGCGACTCGTCCAGCCTCGCCCGCCCGCGTGGCGGCTGCCACCCGGAGCTCGCTGCTTTATCCGTGACCGAGTCGGCCTCGCAAGGAGCCGCCGCGATCGACTTTAATACGACGGATACACTCAAGCCACATGGAATATACTTATCCGAAACATTCTCTTTGATACATACATATATAATTATCTATATTCTTGTATACTGTAATAGCACAATTATGTTATTGCATTTAATCACAAATAAATACATATATAAGTATACCTGTGCTTGTTTGCCGCGTGTTATTTAGAGATGGTGGGTACGAGCAAGTGGGGGGATCGTGAACCCATGCGTGCGGACTCGTGAGGCGGTGCCGCAGTGGCGAGATGTTTAACTCTAAACGTTGTAAAGTGTCACGGTCGGATACATACAAATATATCATAACTCCTTGCAAAGTCATCCCACTCACGCGCAGGATCAATATGTACACGTCCTTCAACCCCACTGTAGCCGCCTCCTCTCGAGACCAGAGTCGTCTCCCTTGTAAGGGTGACCTGGGGCATCAGTCTGCCAGTAGGGGGCGATGTTTGCTGCTGCTGCGCGTGTGCGATGGGGCGCCGCAGTGGCTTGGAGATGTCAACTACCTCGCCTGTGTACAGGGGGTCGTGGGTTCGATACTGACTCTGACGTCTGCTCTTTATTTGGAGTTTGCGGTGTCTCTCTCCCCGTGGTCATGTGGTTTTTTCCGGGTTCTCCACGTTTAGAAACACGCGTTTAGAGTATTTGGCTGCTCTACAATTCCACACGATAAGCCACTTAGTTGAGCTTTCATTGATCGATTCTGAAAAATATATATATTTAGCTTAGTGGCCAATACCTGGTAAAATAACAAAGTAAGTTGATAATTGTAGTTAGAATCGGTATCACTTCCTACATCCGTTTCATCCCAGGCGATTAAAATCTTCATGTGGCGTTGGCCAAATATTCCAATGCAGGGACCTACTAAACACTATTCTTGAGGCTTTGACTGCTTCCATAACGCATTCAGCTGCCAGTTCCATCCAACCGCAGGTGCCACGGTCTTGACAGTGAAACGTCTACGGCCACTCTCTCCAGTGATCATCGCCACTGACCCCCTCCACTGACCCCCTCCACTGACCCCCTCCACTGACCCCCTTCACTGACCCTCTCCACTGACCCCCTCCACTGACCCCTCCACTGACCGTCTGCACTGACCCCCTCCTCTGACCCCCTCCACTGACCCCTCCACTGACCCCCTCCACTGACCCTCCACTGACCCCCTCCACTGACCCCCTCCACTGACCCCTTCCACTAATCCCCTCCACTGACCCCCTCCACTGACCCCCTCCACTGACCCCTTCCACTGACCCCTCCACTGACCCTCTGCACTGACCCCCTCCACTGACCCCCTCCACTGACCCCTCCACTGACCCCCTCCACTGACCCCTTCCACTGACCCCCTCCACTGACCATCTCCACTGACCCCCTCCACTGACCCTCTCCACTGACCCTCTGCACTGACCCCCTCCACTGACCCCCTCCACTGACCCCCTCCACTGACCCCCTCCACTGACCCCCTCCACTGACCCTCGTGTGAGCGAGCGACTTCCGCGCTCTCCAATGGAAACGCATTCCTGTGGAAACGATGACGGAGCCGTGCTGGACTCGTCTCGGGCTAAACGCGACCCTGGTGATGACATCGATCACCGCGAGCAGTCAGATAGAGAAGCAGCAGAAGCAGCGGCAGCGATAAGGCGAGAGACGACCCAGACGCTCTCACAGCCCGGCTCCCACCGCCACCCTCCCTCCTCCCCGCCGCCGGCTCAGCCTCAACTACGGCTCCCTCCACGCGTTATCGTTCCAGCCGTTGCTGCCACCCCCATGCGGCGTCAGCCGATGCTCCGTGAGCGGCTCGGCTCGGCTTAATCTCCAGCTCAGCGCCGAGGGGCGCGTCGCGCTACCCCCCCCCCCCAACACTCTGCGCGCCCTTCTACCCCTGCGCCCTCGCAATGACCCAGACCCCCCCCCCCCACCCGTAATTGTGCGGGGGCACAATTACGGGTGGAGGGGGGGGGGCGTTCAGGTATTGCACAGTCCCCCGGTGCCTAAGTGACTCCTGGACATGTGTGAAGAAGAGCTTCACAGCTCATGGCATTTCTCCTGCAGAGTGAATACAAGACACATCTCGTTCCGATTGGACGGCCCGTGGGGAGCGACCACGCCGTGGTTGGCGCACTGCGCCACCAGCTCAGCGACCCTGCGTTGGATTCCTGGCCACGGCTGACATCAGTGGCGAGTGGTTTGGGAACCTGCGGTGGGGTTCGGCCCTCGGTCGTCGCCTCAGCCTGAGCGATGACTTGGCGCGGTGTGTAAAGATCCGCTGCTAGCCGCAACAACCCCTCACGCGCCGTACCGGTCTTAATCGGCTCTCGCTGACAACGCTCACCCCTGAAGGTTTGTGAACTCCGTGCGGATGATCTTTACCGCTGTATTCACGTGGATATAACTGCTTACGTATCGACGGCTGTATGTACGTATGTGTACATATGAACGTGCCTAACGGTCAACACAGCCAATACTTCGTACACAACAGAATCGTGCCCTTGATTCAACCAGGGAATGCAAACGCGGCCCCCCCACGCGTCCCCCCCCCCCCTCTGGATGAGATCGAGCCAGGCCCGTGTGGAGCTCCTCGCGCGACGTCATCGTCGTCATCATCTCAAGACGCCGTGCAAACAGGGGCACCCACGCCGCGTGAAATGTGAATTAAAAACGCGCCCTCCCTCCCCTAATTCCTCCCTCCCCCGCGCGGGGAGGCCGGCACGACCCGTGACTTCCACAAATACCCCGAGATAAGGGCTCTTGACATCTCCATCCCCAATGGCCCCAGCGGTCAGAAGAGCGAGGCGAGACAAAACCACCACCACCTTCGCCGCCTTTCCGTTTCCGTTCTCACCACGAGCACCACGATCGTAAGAAAAACGCGCGATCCGATCGTGAACATCGCAACCTGCAAACCGTCGACATTATTCACGGATCCATTCGGTGCGTACCCCCCACCCCCATCCCCGGTGATGATGTCGATTCCCGCGCCGCGCACGGAGATTCTCGACTGGAACGGACGCGTCCCCGTCTGTAACTTCAACAGCGACGACTTCTTCACCAGCGGCGACTTCTTCACCAGCGACCCACGTCCTCGTGACGAGGTGGAGACGCGCTGCCTGCACGGGGCGGAGCTGCTGAGTCTCCCCGAGGAATTGACCGTGGAGCCTCACGATAATCACCGTCGCCATCATCGTCGTCGTCGTCATCGACTTAGCGCTCGCTCGCCCTACGATGGGGTCGAGGGATCCCCCCTGCACGGCGGTACAGGTACGTGCAGGCGTCACACCCGCTATACACCTGTACACAACCCTGGCACCTGTACACACCCTGTCACCTTTCTAGATTTGAAGTTTTCGTGAAAAAGAAAAGTGATATTTAGTTGTTTTTTCACTTTTTTATTTTTATTTTTTTATTTTTTATTTTCACCGACGTGACTTTACCGAAAGAACCCTGTCACCTGTACAGCCCTCTTACCTGTACAGCCCCTCTCACCTGCACAGGCCTTCTCACCTGTACAGCCCCTCTCACCTGCATAGGCCCCCTCCTGGCCACCGCGCAGCCCAACCCGAACCCCTGGCAACTCTCCAAAGCAGTTTCCTAAGGAAGCACGAACCAGACTCGAATCCGCTTGGCTGGAGGAATCTCACGAGATCGGGCACATTCCAAATAATGCTGCCACAATTCACGAACGTGAGGAGGGGGCTCCATTCTCGACTCCGAACTCCGCTCCCCTCGCGATTTCCCGACCCCGCAGACGGCGGCGCCAGGGAGCTCGTGGGGGCCGTGGTGGCGGGGAGGTCCGCCGGACCCGCTTCGGGGCCCGAGACCCGCGACCTCGGCGCGGGCTCGGGGGAGGCGCGGCGACCCCCTCGCCGCAGGAGGCCGCGCGTCCTCTTCTCGCAGGCGCAGGTGTGCGCCCTGGAGCGCCGCTTCGCTCGGCAGCGCTACCTGTCGGCTCAGGAGCGCGACCACCTGGCGGGTGGCCTCAAGCTCACGCCCACGCAAGTGAAGATCTGGTTCCAGAACCGCAGGTACAAGACCAAGCGGCAGCTGCGAGAGGGCGCTCACCTGGAGGGGGCTCACCTGGAGGGGGCCCACCTGCAGGGGGTCCCGTTGGGGGGGCTCTTTTTTGGGGACTCGTCGGCTCCGCGGGCCGGGGAGTCGGCGGGCGGCCTTGCTGCTCCGTGGGCCGGCCCCTTCCCGTATCCCGGGGCCCTCCCTCCCCCGCCCGCGTGTGGGGCCCCATTCACCCCCCAGGCGGGGCACTGCACGGTGAGCGGAGGCGGCGGCTCCCTTTGCTTCGCCCGTGAATCTGCCTTCGGTCCCGCGGGGTCCGGGAGTCCCGGGGACTTGGGGGGCTTCGTGGGATCCGCGGGGCCCGGCGCGTTCGCGTGCCCCTGCCTGGCCGCGGGGTTTCCTTCCCCGCTGTTGTGACTCGATCCCTTCTGCCTGCGGCCCCGAGGTCGCACCCCATCCCCCCCCCCCCCCCCCCCCCCGTGTCCGAGTGAGGCAGTCCCACTGCGCGGAGCCGTCCCCGTGTGCTGCACACAAACAGCTCCGAGCGTGACCTCCACGTGGGACTCATTCCTGTCGAGATATTTCAACAACTGCGTGCACGAATAGACCACTCTGCACATGGACACGGTTTGTGTGATGGTGGCATTGTGCGCATAGTGATGGTTAAATCCCACGTTCGCTATAAATAGTGCGAGCTGTGCCTTCCTGCTGTTTGTCAGCACACCCTCTTGTGTGTCGTTACATCTCTCGGCTTGGTCACGGATTTAATTTCACTTCTTCTGTTTTCCTGTGGCTGACACTGAGCAAAGATCAGGGACGGTCTATTTGAGGTTGGCCAGACACCACCGCATTGCGTCAACCCGGGACGTTGTTGAACTCTGGCCGCGGGCCTCCTCCTCACCTCGTGTTCGGTGCAGCGAGTCGCGAGGCCTTCCATCGTCCGGTCTGGGTGACCGCATTGGCAGGCAAAGGAGCCTCCTTGTGGTGTTCCTTTTGTGCTTGAGGTGTCCCACAGTCTCCCACGTTGACACGGCCCATTGTTCGCCGCTTGTTGCAGATTTTTCACGGTTGAAATCCAGGAGCCGTCTCGGTTACGACTTCCGTGTGCACAACAGTCAGAGTAACACGAAGCGCCGTCTGCCTCACGTTGAAGGTCCCCGTGGCCTCATTCGTAAAGAGGAGGCCATTGTGTGCGGGCGCCAGAGTCAAATTCATAAAAACGACGGATTCATAAAATGACACCACAAATTACTCAATTCGAATCTAAACTAAAACTACACTCGACTTATATTCAGCAGGTAGGTCCCACTGAGCTATGTAGCTCTTTTTCAGAAGCGGCTTGCCCACAGATGATAACATAACGAAGTGGCTTATCACGTGGAAATGTATAGCAGCCAAATACTCTAAACGGGTGCTTCTAAATGTGGAGTAGAAAACTGGAGGACCCGGAGAAAAATCCACGCGACCACGGGGAGAGACGCACGCACACTCCAAATATAGAGCAGGCGTCAGGGTCGTTATCAAACCCACAACCTCCTGTACACCAGGCGAGGTAGTTAACATCTCCTAGTCACTGCGGCGCCCCATCGCACACGCGCAGCAAACATCGCCCCCTACTGATGCCCCAGGTCACCCTTACAAGGGAGACGACTCTGGTCTCTAGAGGAGTCGGCGACAGTGGGGTTGAAGGACGTGTACATATTGATCCTGCGCGTGAGTGGGATGATTTTACAAGGAGTTATGATATATTTGTATTTAACCGACCGTGACACTTTGGAGCATTTTTCACTTGAGTAAAACAGAAAAGCACTCGTTCCAATAATACGGTCAATTGAAAAACATGTGCCGTGGAGAAGGGCCATTGCTCGACACGTGGCCTATTAAATATTTGTCCTTTAAAGGCCGCAGTTTTGTTTTTGTTGACGAATGTGTTGAGAATGTTGTTGTTGTTTGTGCACCGATGCCAACGCAGCAGCGGCAGCAGCAGCAGCAGCAACTACAACACCGCATCGCGTGTTAAACCGCGTACTCCATTTGAGGCGTCAACTGCAGAGACGGAGCGCCGACATCGGCTCGCGTCTGCCGGAGCGAGACTACTGCGAGAGGAGGGGTCGGAAAGCAATGTAACAAGTAGAGCAATTTTTTTTTATTCGGTCATAAAAACCAACTCAATATTTCAAAAGTCGCAATGCACTGTGCGGGAAATACGAGACGAGGCAGTCATTAACAAATAACGTCACAGTCCTTGAAGAGCCGCATGACGCTCCGGAGCTACAGGTTGCTCACTCCTGCCCATGGTACATTGGACTTCCATGGTAAACTGGAGTCCCATGGTAAACTGGACTTCAATGGTAAACTGGACTCCCATGGTAAACTGGACTCCCATGGTAAACTGGACTCCCATGGTAACCTGGACTTGCATGGTAAACTGGACTTGCATGGTAAACTGGACTCCCATGGTAAACTGGACTCCCATGGTAAACTGGACTCCCATGGTGAAATGGACTCCCATGGTAAACTGAACTCCCATGGTGAAATAGACTCCCATGGTAAACTGGACTTGCATGGTAAACTGGACTCTCATGGTAAACTAAACTCCCATGGTAAACTGGATTTCCATGGTAAACTGGACTCCCATTGTAAAATTAACTTGCATGGTAAACTGAACTTTCATGGTAAACTGAGCTTCCATGGTAAACTAAACTCCCATGGTAAACTAAACTCCCATGGTAAACTTGACTTCCATGGTCAGAGTTTGGCAACCAAAATAACAAGAAGAGCCTTTTTTTCGAATTCGGCAACAACCCCCCCCCCCCCCCATATTTCACGCGCCGCAAAGCAGTCCTCAAAAGAGCCGCAAGCTGCCGACCCCTGGGATTGGCTGTGGCGAGGACGTGACGGCTTGGTGCAGGTGGCGATGGTTGAGGCTGCGGCCCGACTCGCCACCAGGCGGCGCTGCTGCTCCACGCGGCGCGAGCTCGCGGCCGGGGGTCGCGGCTCAGCCCGGAATCGCCGCGGCGGTCATTGGCGGGGTCAGGCAACGAGGAGCGACACAAAAACAAAACAGCAGCAGAAGTAGCAACAGCAGGAGCAGCAGCAGCAGCAGCAGCAAAACAGTTCACAACAGCAGTTGATGACTGCGATCAGAGCCTGCTGCGATGCCAGCACCGCCGCAAGCTTGAGTCGCACAATTCTGCAGGGCTACGAGATGTCACCAGTGGATGTCGCACTACGAAATGGCCAGTAAATGACAGGTACATAAAACAGGTAACTGACGTATCTGTAAAGATGTGTGAGCGTCATTCCGTAGTCCCCTCACATGTGTGGGGATTCTCCGGGGACACCTGGGCGTGCGCTAAATCAGCGGCATGTCGTCTCTGAACCTTCTCATCGGTTACCTGGGCCCTAAAGAAGCACTCAGTGCGGCGTGGTGACGTTACTATGGACACCCAGGAGGTCACTGCACCTCGGTTTTAATAGGTGCTCGCTTATAACCCTCCCGCTAATCGGGAGGTTATTGCATTGGTAACTGCCAATAGGCAAATCTTAACTGAGCTGTGTCCGATACTGAGCTGCACAGTAAGCAACGGGTGTGCAATTCGTGTGCCGTAGATCAGCCACGGACGAAGACAAAGATCCTCCGTGTAGCTACACAGAGAGTTGGGGAAAGTGCAGTTCGCGAGCACCTATCAAGATCGGAGCACCAGAGGAGGCGGTGGTGGTCGTGACCACGCTCGGCGCCTTTGTCTCTCGTGGTGTCTACCCAACTCACCAGGTAGTCGTTTAAGGCTGAGTAGTCCTAGGGGAGGGGACTAGAGCCAGTTTAAATATCACGAACCACCGCTGTTAGCCGTGCGCAGGGACCGAACTCAGGTGGCCAGGTTCGTAGCGCCGTCTCCGAACCACTGAGCCACAGCTCCAAATTAATCGTACGCAGTGCACACAAAGATCAACATACTCGTCACTGTTGTTGGTTGTGAGCGGGAATCCAACTCGGGTTCGTAGCGCAGCGCCCTAACCACTACACGATCGCACCCCACACTCACACACCGATTACATGCGCGTGTGTATCGGCGTTTGTGTGTCAGTTGTGTGTGTCTGTGTGTGTCGGTGTGTGTGTGTGTCTGTGTGTGTCTGTGTGTATTTGTGTGTGTCTGTGTGTATCTGTGTGTGTTGGTATGTGTGTGTCGGGGTATGTCGATGTGCGTGTGCCGGTGTGCGTGTGTGTGTGTCGGTGTGTGTCGGGGTGTGTGTCTGTGTGTGTCTGTGTGTGTCGGTGTGTCTTTGTGTGTCGGTGTGTGTTGGTGTGTGTGTCTGTGTGTGTCGGAGTCTGTGTGTCTGTGTGTGTGTCGGTGTGTGTGTCTGTGTGACCGTGTGTGTGTCGGTGTGTGTGTGTCTGTGTGTGTCGGTGTGTGTGTGTGTGTCTGTGTGTGTCGGTGTGTGTCTGTGTGTGTGTCGGTGTGTGTGTGTCGGTGTGTGTGTGTCGGTGTGTGTGTCGGTGTGTGTGTATGTGTGTGTCGGTGTGTGTGTGTGTGTCTGTGTGTGTCTGTGTGTGCCGGGGTGTGTGTGTGTGTCGGTGTGTGTGTGTGTCGGTGTGTGTCTGTGTGTGTGTGTCTGTGTGTGTCGGTGTGTGTCTGTGTGTGTGTCGGTGTGTGTCTGTGTGTGTGTCGGTCTGTGTGTGTGTCGGTGGGTGTGTGTGTCTGTGTGTCTCTGTGTGCCGGGGTGTGTGTGTGTGCCGGTGTGTGTGTGTGTGTCGGTGTGTGTCTGTGTGTGTGTCGGTCTGTGTGTGTGTCGGTGTGTGTGTGTGTGTCTGTGTGTGTCTGTGTGTGCCGGGGTGTGTGTGTGTGCCGGTGTGTGTGTGTGTGTCGGTGTGTGTGTGTGTGTGCCGGTGTATGTGTGTGTGTCGGTGTGTGTGTGTGTGTGCCGGTGTGTGTGTGTCGGTGTGTGTGTACCGTTTTCAGTTCCCCCGGCTGCAGCGCGACTGTGGTTGGAGCGGCAGGCCGGTGTGTGTGTGTGTGTCGGTGTGTGTGTGTGTGTGCCGGTGTGTGTGTGTCGGTGTGTGTGTACCGTTTTCAGTTCCCCCGGCTGCAGCGCGACTGTGGTTGGAGCGGCAGAAACTGCGATTCCTCACGCGCTTCTGGCCGCGCGTGAGGAATCGGCCCTGAAGTCTGGAGCTTGAAGTCTGGAGCTTGAAGTTTGGAGTTTGAAGTTTGGAGTTTGGAGTTTGAAGTTTGGAAAATAGCGAAGCGAATCCTTGGGGCCCCGCGAGGACCCGGGCCTTCATTCGCGGCCGCGTCACCGCCGGACCCTCCAGGCGGGTGGGAGGGGGGGTAGCGAGGGTGAGCATTTAAGGACCCTGCTGGATTTTCACTCTCAGATTGTTTTTTATTGCGATCCCGCTTAGCGGTTTGTGCCGGCAGCCGCACAAACATCACCATCGCGTCCGTCGTGTTCGTTATGCGCTCCTGGGGGAGGCCCGGGGTGCGACACGTCGAGAATAAAAAAAAACGCATATTTGTTATCATTTGTTTTATATATTGGGAAGAGTGGCAAGACCCCGCAGAATCAGGCTTCAAATATATCTGATGAAAACATTGTCGATGTCGTTCGGATGTCATCCACCAACATTCTTTAATTACCATGTCCACTGTGAATTACCATGGCCACTATTACTTCCATGACCACTGTGATTCACCATGGCCACCGTTAATTACCATGGCCACTGTGAATTACCATGGCCACTTGATTCACCACGGCCACTTGATTCACCATGGCCACTGTGATTTACCACGACCACTGTGAATTATCACGACCACTATTACTACCATGGCCACTGTGATTTACCACGGCCAAAGTGGATTCACTCGAGGCAGAGGAATGTACACATCATGCGAGGTGTCACGTGGCTCTCACCCGTCACTCGTATCGTGACCACGCTTCTCCGAGGCGTGCTCACGATGCTACTTTTGGGGGCCTAGTAGCCATGAGGCCCCCACCCCCGCTCTCCAAGAGCTGTGACTAACATTGCCCTCCTCGGCCCCCTGTGTTCCCACGCTCAAGTATCCCTCCTCACCAAAACGCGCCCGAGTTCGACTCTGACTCCCGTCACGCGCTCCCTTTCTCGCTGGCCCAACGCTCTCGCACGGCCACTCCCGTCTCTTCACCCCCCCCCCCCCATACACAATCTCCAGCTCCACATTCACCACCGCACCCCCTCCGCTCCATGACCCCTTACGGGACGCCACCAGTCCACGGACTTTCCCCCACCGGTTGCACTTTGGTATTCCCTGCCCCCGCCACCCCCATCCGCGCCCCATCTCCCCCGTGCCTATCTGCTCGTGTAATCTCTCTCCCTGTCGGTGTCCCCCCAGCCATCATGATCAAGGATTAATTTCAGCTGCGTCTGTCCGAGTCCACCACCCAAATCGTATTTTCTGCATCTTTAAGTTGAGTTTGTTTAGCCAGGCGAAGAATAAGGAGACAAGGAAAGTGGCATTTTGTCAGAGCAACATCGGCCCTCCTGTCACACCACATCCAGTATACATCCTCTCGTCAGAAGTCATAGGTTTGATCACGACCCTGACGCCTGCTGTCTATTTGGAGTTTGCATGTTCTCCTCGTGGTCGCGTGGATTTTTCTCCGGATTCTCCGGTTCTTCCCCCCCACATTAAGAATCAACATCACGCGTTTAGAGTATTTGACTGCTATTAATTTCACTCCATTGAGCTATCATTTGTGGCCAGCTCGCTTCTGAAGAGAGCGATATTGCTCAGTGGGCCTCACCTGGTAAAATAAATCAATCGTTTATAGTCACGTGCCACCTACTGCACTCTGCCCGCGACCAGGGAAATATCCCGTGAGACATACATTCCTGATCGTGATCGCCACGTGCGGGTGGATGTGTGGCTCCGGGCTGGATGATGAAGATTATGATGATGGCCGCAGGTGAGTCGCAGTGCCGCCAGAGCGGCGCGATTGCCGCGACTTGAAGGCGACGACCGCGCGTCGATGCGATGCACGTGGCCACTGTTGTCGCGTTGTTGCTGCTTTTAAGAGATCGCTGCTGCAACAACAACAACAACGATGATGATGATGATCAATTTACATTTGTAAGTCGCATTTCATCCGTAGATTCCAATGAGCCGCCGTGTATGGATAGCAGGAACACCCAGGGCACACGGCCAGAACTAGGGGGGTAAACGCCAAACATGTTGGAGGGAGTGTGTTGGAGGGAGTGTGTTGGAGGGAGTGTGTTGGGGGGAGTGTGTTGGAGGGAGTGTGTTGGAGGGAGTGTGTTGGGGGGAGTGTGTTGGGGGGAGTGTGTTGGAGGGAGTGTGTTGGAGGGAGTGTGTTGGAGGGAGTGTGTTGGAGGGAGTGTGTTGGAGGGAGTGTGTTGGAGGGAGTGTGTTGGAGGGAGTGTATTGGGGGGAGTGTGTTGGAGGGAGTGTGTTGGAGGGAGTGTGTTGGGGGGAGTGTGTTGGAGGGAGTGTGTTGGGGGGAGTGTGTTGGAGGGAGTGTGTTGGAGGGAGTGTGTTGGAGGAAGTGTGTTGGAGGGAGTGTGTTGGGGGGAGTGTGTTGGGGGGAGTGTGTTGGAGGGAGTGTGTTGGGGGGAGTGTGTTGGGGGGAGTGTGTTGGAGGGAGTGTTTTGGAGGGAGTGTGTTGGGGGGAGTGTGTTGGAGGGAGTGTGTTGGAGGGAGTGCGTTGGAGGGAGTGTGTTGGAGGGAGTGTGTTGGAGGGAGTGTGTTGGGGGGAGTGTGTTGGAGGGAGTGTGTTGGAGGGAGTGTGTTGGAGGGAGTGTGTTGGGGGGAGTGTGTTGGAGGGAGTGTGTTGGAGGGAGTGTGTTGTGGGGAGTGTGTTGGAGGGAGTGTGTTGGAGGGAGTGTGTTGGGGGGAGTGTGTTGGGGGGAGTGTGTTGGAGGGAGTGTGTTGGAGGGAGTGTGTTGGAGGGAGTGTGTTGGAAGGAGTGTGTTGGAGGGAGTGTGTTGGAGGGAGTGTGTTGGAGGGAGTGTGTTGGGGGGAGTGTGTTGGAGGGAGTGTGTTGGGGGGAGTGTGTTGGAGGGAGTGTGTTGGAGGGAGTGTGTTGGAGGAAGTGTGTTGGAGGGAGTGTGTTGGGGGGAGTGTGTTGGGGGGAGTGTGTTGGAGGGAGTGTGTTGGGGGGAGTGTGTTGGGGGGAGTGTGTTGGAGGGAGTGTTTTGGGGGGAGTGTGTTGGGGGGAGTGTGTTGGAGGGAGTGTGTTGGAGGGAGTGTGTTGGAGGGAGTGTGTTGGAGGGAGTGTGTTGGAGGGAGTGTGTTGGAGGGAGTGTGTTGGAGGGAGTGTATTGGGGGGAGTGTGTTGGAGGGAGTGTGTTGGAGGGAGTGTGTTGGGGGGAGTGTGTTGGAGGGAGTGTGTTGGGGGGAGTGTGTTGGAGGGAGTGTGTTGGAGGGAGTGTGTTGGAGGAAGTGTGTTGGAGGGAGTGTGTTGGGGGGAGTGTGTTGGAGGGAGTGTGTTGGAGGGAGTGTGTTGGGGGGAGTGTGTTGGAGGGAGTGTGTTGGAGGGAGTGTGTTGGAGGGAGTGTGTTGGAGGGAGTTTGTTGGAGGGAGTGTGTTAGGGGGAGTGTGTTGGAGGGTGTGTGTTGGAGGGAGTGTGTTGGAGGGAGTGTGTTGGAGGGAGCGTGTTGGAGGGAGTGTGTTGGGGGGAGTGTGTTGGAGGGAGTGTGTTGGAGGGAGTGTGTTGGAGGGAGTGTGTTGGAGGGAGTGTGTTGGAGGGTGTGTGTTGGGGGGAGTGTGTTGGAGGGAGTGTGTTGGAGGGAGTGTGTTGGAGGGAGTGTGTAGGGGGGAGTGTGTTGGAGGGAGTGTGTTGGAGGGAGTGTGTTGGAGGGAGTGTGTTGGAGGGAGTGTGTTGGGGGGAGTGTGTTGGGGGGAGTGTGTTGGGGGGAGTGTGTTGGAGGGAGTGTGTTGGGGGGAGTGTGTTAGAGGGAGTGTGTTGGAGGGAGTGAGTAGGGGGGAGTGTGTTGGGGGGAGTGTGTTGGAGGGAGTGTGTTGGAGGGAGTGTGTTGGGGGAGTGTGTTGGAGGGAGTGTGTTGGAGGGAGTGAGTAGGGGGGAGTGTGTTGGGGGGAGTGTGTTGGAGGGAGTGTGTTGGAGGGAGTGTGTTGGGGGGAGTGTGTTGGGGGGAGTGTGTTGGAGGAAGTGTGTTGGGGGGAGTGTGTTGGAGGGAGTGTGTTGGGGGGAGTGTGTTGGGGGGAGTGTGTTGGGGGGAGTGTGTTGGGGGGAGTGTGTTGGAGGGAGTGTGTAGGAGGGAGTGTGTTGGAGGGAGTGTGTTGGAGGGAGTGTGTTGGAGGGAGTGTGTTGGAGGGAGTGTGTTGGGGGGAGTGTGTTGGGGGGAGTGTGTTGGCAGGAGTGTGTTGGAGGGAGTGTGTTAGGGGGAGTGTGTTGGAGGGAGTGTGTTGGAGGGAGTGTGTTGGAGGGAGTGTGTTGGAGGGAGTGTGTTGTGGGGCGTGTGTTGGGGGGAGTGTGTTGGGGGGAGTGTGTTGGAGAGAGTGTGTTGGGGGGAGTGTGTTGGAGGGAGTGTGTTGGGGGGAGTGTGTTGGGGGGAGTGTGTTGGGGGGAGTGTGTTGGAGGGAGTGTGTTGGAGGGAGTGTGTTGGAGGGAGTGTGTTGGAGGGAGTGTGTTGGAGGGAGTGTGTTGGAGGGAGTGTGTTGGAGGGAGTGTGTTGGGGGAGTGTGTTGGGGGGAGTGTGTTGGCGGGAGTGTGTTGGAGGGAGTGTGTTGGGGGGAGTGTGTTGGAGGGAGTGTGTTGGAGGGAGTGAGTAGGGGGAGTGTGTTGGGGTGAGTGTGTTGGAGGGAGTGTGTTGTGGGGCATGTGTTGGGGGGAGTGTGTTGGAGAGAGTGTGTTGGGGGGAGTGTGTTGGAGGGAGTGTGTTGGGGGGAGTGTGTTGGGTGGAGTGTGTTGGGGGGAGTGTGTTGGGGGGAGTGTGTTGGAGGGAGTGTGTTGGAGGGAGTGTGTTGGAGGGAGTGTGTTGGAGGGAGTGTGTTGGAGGGAGTGTGTTGGAGGGAGTGTGTTGGGGGGAGTGTGTTGGGGGAGTGTGTTGGCGGGAGTGTGTTGGAGGGAGTGTGTTGGGGGGAGTGTGTTGGAGGGAGTGTGTTGGAGGGAGTGAGTAGGGGAAGTGTGTTGGGGTGAGTGTGTTGGAGGGAGTGTGTAGGGGGGAGTGTGTTGGAGGGAGTGTGTTGGAGGGAGTGTGTTGGAGGGAGTGTGTTGGAGGGAGTGTGTTGGAGGGAGTGTGTTGGAGGGAGTGTGTTGGGGGGAGTGTGTTGGAGGGAGTGTGTTGGAGGGAGCGTGTTGGAGGGAGTGTGTTGGGGGGAGTGTGTTGGAGGGAGTGTGTTGGAGGGAGTGTGTTGGAGGGAGTGTGTTGGAGGGAGTGTGTTGGAGGGTGTGTGTTGGGGGGAGTGTGTTGGAGGGAGTGTGTTGGAGGGAGTGTGTTGGAGGGAGTGTGTAGGGGGGAGTGTGTTGGAGGGAGTGTGTTGGAGGGAGTGTGTTGGAGGGAGTGTGTTGGAGGGAGTGTGTTGGGGGGAGTGTGTTGGGGGGAGTGTGTTGGGGGGAGTGTGTTGGAGGGAGTGTGTTGGGGGGAGTGTGTTGGAGGGAGTGTGTTGGAGGGAGTGAGTAGGGGGGAGTGTGTTGGGGGGAGTGTGTTGGAGGGAGTGTGTTGGAGGGAGTGTGTTGGGGGGAGTGTGTTGGAGGGAGTGTGTTGGAGGGAGTGAGTAGGGGGGAGTGTGTTGGGGGGAGTGTGTTGGAGGGAGTGTGTTGGAGGGAGTGTGTTGGGGGGAGTGTGTTGGGGGGAGTGTGTTGGAGGAAGTGTGTTGTGGGGAGTGTGTTGGAGGGAGTGTGTTGGGGGGAGTGTGTTGGGGGGAGTGTGTTGGGGGGAGTGTGTTGGGGGGAGTGTGTTGGAGGGAGTGTGTAGGAGGGAGTGTGTTGGAGGGAGTGTGTTGGAGGGAGTGTGTTGGAGGGAGTGTGTTGGAGGGAGTGTGTTGGGGGGAGTGTGTTGGGGGGAGTGTGTTGGCGGGAGTGTGTTGGAGGGAGTGTGTTAGGGGGAGTGTGTTGGAGGGAGTGTGTTGGAGGGAGTGAGTAGGGGGAGTGTGTTGGGGTGAGTGTGTTGGAGGGAGAGTGTAGGGGGGAGTGTGTTGGAGGGAGTGTGTTGGAGGGAGTGTGTTGGAGGGAGTGTGTTGTGGGGCGTGTGTTGGGGGGAGTGTGTTGGGGGGAGTGTGTTGGAGAGAGTGTGTTGGGGGGAGTGTGTTGGAGGGAGTGTGTTGGGGGGAGTGTGTTGGGGGGAGTGTGTTGGGGGGAGTGTGTTGGGGGGAGTGTGTTGGAGGGAGTGTGTTGGAGGGAGTGTGTTGGAGGGAGTGTGTTGGAGGGAGTGTGTTGGAGGGAGTGTGTTGGAGGGAGTGTGTTGGAGGGAGTGTGTTGGGGGGAGTGTGTTGGGGGGAGTGTGTTGGCGGGAGTGTGTTGGAGGGAGTGTGTTGGGGGGAGTGTGTTGGAGGGAGTGTGTTGGAGGGAGTGAGTAGGGGGAGTGTGTTGGGGTGAGTGTGTTGGAGGGAGTGTGTAGGGGGGAGTGTGTTGGAGGGAGTGTGTTGGAGGGAGTGTGTTGGAGGGAGTGTGTTGGGGGGCGTGTGTTGGAGGGAGTGTGTTGGAGGGAGTGTGTTGGAGGGAGTGTGTTGGAGGGAGTGTGTTGGAGGGAGTGTGTTGGAGGGAGTGTGTTGGAGGGAGTTTGTTGGGGGGAGTGTGTTGGAGGGAGTGTGTTGGAGGGAGTGTGTTGGAGGGAGTGTGTTGAAGGGAGTTTGTTGGAGGGATTGTGTTGGGGGGAGTGTGTTGGAGGGAGTGTGTTGGAGGGAGTGTGTTGGAGGGAGTGTGTTGGAGGGAGTGTGTTGGAGGGAGTGTGTTGGAGGGAGTGTGTTGGGGGGAGTGTGTTGGGGGGAGTGTGTTGGGGGGAGTGTGTTGGAGGGAGTGTGTTGGGGGGAGTGTGTTGGAGGGAGTGTGTTGGAGGGAGTGAGTAGGGGGGAGTGTGTTGGGGGGAGTGTGTTGGAGGGAGTGTGTTGGAGGGAGTGTGTTGGGGGGAGTGTGTTGGAGGGAGTGTGTTGGAGGGAGTGAGTAGGGGGGAGTGTGTTGGGGGGAGTGTGTTGGAGGGAGTGTGTTGGAGGGAGTGTGTTGGGGGGAGTGTGTTGGGGGGAGTGTGTTGGAGGGAGTGTGTTGGGGGGAGTGTGTTGGAGGGAGTGTGTTGGGGGGAGTGTGTTGGGGTGAGTGTGTTGGGGGGAGTGTGTTGGGGGGAGTGTGTTGGAGGGAGTGTGTAGGGGGGAGTGTGTTGGAGGGAGTGTGTTGGGGGGAGTGTGTTGGAGGGAGTGTGTTGGAGGGAGTGTGTTGGAGGGAGTGTGTTGGGGGGAGTGTGTTGGGGGGAGTGTGTTGGCGGGAGTGTGTTGGAGGGAGTGTGTTGGGGGGAGTGTGTTGGAGGGAGTGTGTTGGGGGGAGTGTGTTGGGGGGAGTGTGTTGGGGGGAGTGTGTTGGGGGGAGTGTGTTGGGGGGAGTGTGTTGGATGGAGTTTGTTGGGGGGGAGTGTGTTGGGGAAAGTGTGTTGGAGGGAGTGTGTTGGAGGGAGTGTGTTGGAGGGAGTGTGTTGGGGGGAGTGTGTTGGGGGGAGTGTGTTGGGGGGAGTGTGTTGGGGGGAGTGTGTTGGAGGGAGTGTGCTGGAGGGAATGTGTTGGAGGGAGTGTGTTGGAGGGAGTGTGTAGGGGGGAGTGTGTTAGGGGAGTGTGTTGGAGGGAGTGTGTTGGAGGGAGTGTTTTGGGAGGAGTGTGTTGGTGGGAGTGTGTTGGAGAGAGTGTGTAGGGGGGAGTGTGTTGGGGGAGTGTGTTGGAGGGGGTGTGTTGGAGGGAGTGTGTTGGGGGGGAGTATGTTGGAGGGAGTGTGTTGGAGGGAGTGTGTCGGGGGGAGTGTGTTGGGGGAGTGTGTTGGAGGGAGTGTGTTGGAGGGCGTGTGTTGGGGGGAGTGTGTTGGAGGGAGTGTGTTGGAGAGAGTGTGTTGGGGGGAGTGTGTTGGGGGGAGTGTGTTGGAGGGAGTGTGTTGGGGGGAGTGTGTTGGAGGGAGTGTGTTAGGGGGAGTGTGTTGGGGGGAGTGTGTTAGGGGGAGTGTGTTGGGGGGAGTGTGTTGGGGGAGTGTGTTGGAGGGAGTGTGATGGAGGGAGTGTGTTGGGGGAGTGTGTTGAAGGGAGTGTGTTGGAGGGAGTGTGTTGGGGGGAGTGTGTTGGAGGGAGTGTGTTGGGGGGAGTGTGTTGGGGGGAGTGTGTTGGCGGGAGTGTGTTGGAGGGAGTGTGTTGGAGGGAGTGGGTTGGAGGGAGTGTGTTGGAGAGAGTGTGTAGGGGGGAGTGTGTTGGGGGGAGTGTGTTGGAGGGAGTGTGTTGGAGGGAGTGTGTTGGAGGGAGTGTGTTGGAGGGAGTGTGTTGGGGGGAGTGTGTTGGGGGGAGTGTGTTGGGGGGAGTGTGTTGGGGGGAGTGTGTTGGAGGGAGTGTGCTGGAGGGAATGTGTTGGAGGGAGTGTGTTGGAGGGAGTGTGTAGGGGGGAGTGTGTTAGGGGAGTGTGTTGGAGGGAGTGTGTTGGAGGGAGTGTTTTGGGAGGAGTGTGTTGGTGGGAGTGTGTTGGAGAGAGTGTGTAGGGGGGAGTGTGTTGGGGGAGTGTGTTGGAGGGGGTGTGTTGGAGGGAGTGTGTTGGGGGGAGTATGTTGGAGGGAGTGTGTTGGAGGGAGTGTGTCGGGGGGAGTGTGTTGGGGGAGTGTGTTGGAGGGAGTGTGTTGGAGGGCGTGTGTTGGGGGGAGTGTGTTGGAGGGAGTGTGTTGGAGAGAGTGTGTTGGGGGGAGTGTGTTGGGGGGAGTGTGTTGGAGGGAGTGTGTTGGGGGGAGTGTGTTGGAGGGAGTGTGTTAGGGGGAGTGTGTTGGGGGGAGTGTGTTGGGGGAGTGTGTTGGAGGGAGTGTGATGGAGGGAGTGTGTTGGGGGAGTGTGTTGAAGGGAGTGTGTTGGAGGGAGTGTGTTGGGGGGAGTGTGTTGGAGGGAGTGTGTTCGGGGGAGTGTGTTGGGGGGAGTGTGTTGGCGGGAGTGTGTTGGAGGGAGTGTGTTGGAGGGAGTGGGTTGGAGGGAGTGTGTTGGAGGGAGTGTGTTGGGGGGAGTGTGTTGGGGGGAGTGTGTTGGGGAGAGTGTGTTGGAGGGAGTGTGTTGGAGGGAGTGTGTTGGGGGGAGTGTGTTGGAGGGAGTGTGTTGGAGGGAGTGTGTTGGAGGGAGTGTGTTGGAGGGAGTGTGTTGGAGGGAGTGTGTTGGGGGGAGTGTGTTGGGGGGAGTGTGTTGGGGGGAGTGTGTTGGAGGGAGTGTGTTGGAGGGAGTGTGTTGGGGGAGTGTGTTGGAGGGAGTGTGTTGGAGGGAGTGTGTTGGAGGGAGTGTGTTGGGGGGAGTGTGTTGAGGGGAGTGTGTTGCAGGGAGTGCGTTGGAGGGAGTGCGTTGGGGGGTGTGTGTTGGGGGAAGTGTGTTGGAGGGAGTGTGTTAAAGGGAGTGTGTTGGAGGGAGTGTGTTGGAGGGAGTGTGTTGGAGGGAGTGTGTTGGGGGGAGTGTGTTGGAGGGAGTGTGTTGGGGGGAGTGTGTTGGGGGGAGTGTGTTGGGGGGAGTGTGTTGGAGGGAGTGTGTTGGAGGGAGTGTGTTGGGGGAGTGTGTTGGAGGGAGTGTGTTGGAGGGAGTGTGTTGGAGGGAGTGTGTTGGGGGGAGTGTGTTGAGGGGAGTGTGTTGCAGGGAGTGCGTTGGAGGGAGTGCGTTGGGGGGTGTGTGTTGGGGGAAGTGTGTTGGAGGGAGTGTGTTAAAGGGAGTGTGTTGGAGGGAGTGTGTTGGAGGGAGTGTGTTGGAGGGAGTGTGTTGGGGGGAGTGTGTTGGAGGAAGTTTGTTTGGGGGAGTGTGTTGGGGGGAGTGTGTTGGAGGGAGTGTGTTGGAGGGAGTGTGTTGGGGGAGTGTGTTGGAGGGAGTGTGATGGAGGGAGTGTGTTGGGGGGAGTGTGTTGGAGGGAGTGTGTTGGAGGGAGTGTGTTGGGGGGAGTGTGTTGGAGGAAGTGTGTTTGGGGGAGTGTGTTGGGGGGAGTGTGTTGGGGGGAGTGTGTTGGAGGGAGTGTGTTGGGGGGAGTGTGTTGGAGGGAGTGTGTTGGAGGGAGTGAGTAGGGGGTAGTGTGTTGGGGGGAGTGTGTTGGAGGGAGTGTGTTTAGCGAGTGTGTTGGGGGGAGTGTGTTGGGGGGAGTGTGTTGGAGGGAGTGTGTTGGAGGGAGTGAGTAGGGGGGAGTGTGTAGGGGGGAGTGTGTTGGAGGGAGTGTGTTGGAGGGAGTGTGTTGGAGGGAGTGTGTAGGGGGGAGTGTGTTGGAGGGAGTGTGTTGGAGTGAGTGTGTTGGAGGGAGTGTGTTGGGGGGAGTGTGTTGGGGGGAGTGTGTTGGGGGGAGTGTGTTGGAGGGAGTGTGTTGGGGGGAGTGTGTTGGAGGGAGTGTGTTGGGGGGAGTGTGTTGGGGGGAGTGTGTTGGGGGGAGTGTGTTGGGGGGAGTGTGTTGGAGGGAGTGTGTAGGGGGGAGTGTGTTGGAGTGAGTGTGTTGGAGGGAGTGTGTTGGAGGGAGTGTGTTGGAGGGAGTGTGTTGGGGGGAGTGTGTTGGGGGGAGTGTGTTGGCGGGAGTGTGTTGGAGGGAGTGTGTTGGGGGGAGTGTGTTGGAGGGAGTGTGTTGGAGGGAGTGAGCAGGCGGAGTGTGTTGGGGTGAGTGTGTTGGAGGGAGTGTGGAGGGGGGAGTGTGTTGGAGGGAGTGTGTTGGAGGGAGTGTGTTGGAGGGAGTGTGTTGGGGTGCGTGTGTTGGAGGGAGTGTGTTGGAGGGAGTGTGTTGGGGGGAGTGTGTTGGAGGGAGTGTGTTGGAGGGAGTGTGTTGGAGGGAGTGTGTTGGGGGGAGTGTGTTGGGGGGAGTGTGTTGGAGGGAGTGTGTTGGAGGGAGTGTGTAGGGGGGAGTGTGTTGGGGGGAGTGTGTTGGGGGGAGTGTGTTGGAGGGAGTGTGTTGGAGGGAGTGTGTTGGAGGGAGTGTGTTGGGGGGAGTGTGTTGGAGGGAGTGTGTTGGAGGTAGTGTGTTGGAGGGAGTGTGTTGGGGGGAGTGTGTTGGGGGGAGTGTGTTGGGGAGAGTGTGTTGGGGGGAGTGTGTTGGGGAGAGTGTGTTGGATGGAGTTTGTTGGGGGGGAGTGTGTTGGGGGGAGTTTGTTGGAGGGAGTGTGTTGGAGGGAGTGTGTTGGAGGGAGTGTGTTGGGGGGAGTGTGTTGGGGGGAGTGTGTTGGGGGGAGTGTGTTGGGGGGAGTGTTTTGGAGGGAGTGTGCTGGAGGGAATGTGTTGGAGGGAGTATGTTGGAGAGAGTGTGTAGGGGGGAGTGTGTTAGGGGAGTGTGTTGGAGGGAGTGTGTTGGAGGGAGTGTTTTGGGAGGAGTGTGTTGGTGGGAGTGTGTTGGAGAGAGTGTGTAGGGGGGAGTGTGTTGGGGGAGTGTGTTGGAGGGGGTGTGTTGGAGGGAGTGTGTTGGGGGGAGTGTGTTGGAGGGAGTGTGTTGGAGGGAGTGTGTAGGGGGGAGTGTGTTGGGGGAGTGTGTTGGAGGGAGTGTGTTGGAGGGCGTGTGTTGGGGGGAGTGTGTTGGAGGGAGTGTGTTGGAGAGAGTGTGTTGGGGGGAGTGTGTTGGGGGGAGTGTGTTGGAGGGAGTGTGTTAGAGGGAGTGTGTTGGGGGGAGTGTGTTGGGGGAGTATGTTGGAGGGAGTGTGATGGAGGGAGTGTGTTGGGGGAGTGTGTTGAAGGGAGTGTGTTAGAGGGAGTGTGTTGGGGGGAGTGTGTTGGAGGGAGTGTGTTGGGGGGAGTGTGTTGGAGGGAGTGTGTTGGCAGGAGTGTGTTGGACGGAGTGTGTTGGAGGGAGTGTGTTGGGGGGCGTGTGTTGGAAGGAGTGTGTTGGGGTGAGTGTGTTGGGGGGAGTGTGTTGGGGGGAGTGTGTTGGAGGGAGTGTGTTGGAGGGAGTGTGTTGGAGGGAGTGTGTTGGAGGAAGTGTGTTGGGGGGAGTGTGTTGGGGGGAGTGTGTTGGGGGGAGTGTGTTGGAGGTAGTGTGATGGAGGGAGTGTGTAGGGGGGAGTGTGTTGGGGGGAGTGTGTTGGGGGGAGTGTGTTGGGGGGAGTGTGTTGGAGGGAGTGTGTTGGAGGGAGTGTGTTGGAGGGAGTGTGTTGGGGGGAGTGTGTTGGGGGGAGTGTGTTGGAGGGAGTGTGTTGGAGGGAGTGTGTAGGGGGGAGTGTGTTAGGGGAGTGTGTTGGAGGGAGTGTGTTGGAGGGAGTTTTTGGGAGGAGTGTGTTGGTGGTAGTGTGTTGGAGAGAGTGTGTAGGGGGGAGTGTGTTGGGGGAGTGTGTTGGAGGGGGTGTGTTGGAGGGAGTGTGTAGGGGGGAGTGTGTTGGGGGAGTGTGTTGGAGGGGGTGTGTTGGAGGGAGTGTGTAGGGGGGAGTGTGTTAGGGGAGTGTGTTGGAGGGAGTGTGTTGGAGGGAGTTTTTGGGAGGAGTGTGTTGGTGGGAGTGTGTTGGAGAGAGTGTGTTGGAGAGAGTGTGTTGGGGGGAGTGTGTTGGGGGGAGTGTGTTGGGGGGAGTGTGTTGGGGGGAGTGTGTTGGGGAGAGTGTGTTGGGGGGAGTGTGTTGGGGAGAGTGTGTTGGATGGAGTTTGTTGGGGGGGAGTGTGTTGGGGGGAGTTTGTTGGAGGGAGTGTGTTGGAGGGAGTGTGTTGGAGGGAGTGTGTTGGGGGGAGTGTGTTGGGGGGAGTGTGTTGGGGGGAGTGTGTTGGGGGGAGTGTTTTGGAGGGAGTGTGCTGGAGGGAATGTGTTGGAGGGAGTATGTTGGAGAGAGTGTGTAGGGGGGAGTGTGTTAGGGGAGTGTGTTGGAGGGAGTGTGTTGGAGGGAGTGTTTTGGGAGGAGTGTGTTGGTGGGAGTGTGTTGGAGAGAGTGTGTAGGGGGGAGTGTGTTGGGGGAGTGTGTTGGAGGGGGTGTGTTGGAGGGAGTGTGTTGGGGGGAGTGTGTTGGAGGGAGTGTGTTGGAGGGAGTGTGTAGGGGGGAGTGTGTTGGGGGAGTGTGTTGGAGGGAGTGTGTTGGAGGGCGTGTGTTGGGGGGAGTGTGTTGGAGGGAGTGTGTTGGAGAGAGTGTGTTGGGGGGAGTGTGTTGGGGGGAGTGTGTTGGAGGGAGTGTGTTAGAGGGAGTGTGTTGGGGGGAGTGTGTTGGGGGAGTATGTTGGAGGGAGTGTGATGGAGGGAGTGTGTTGGGGGAGTGTGTTGAAGGGAGTGTGTTAGAGGGAGTGTGTTGGGGGGAGTGTGTTGGAGGGAGTGTGTTGGGGGGAGTGTGTTGGAGGGAGTGTGTTGGCAGGAGTGTGTTGGACGGAGTGTGTTGGAGGGAGTGTGTTGGGGGGCGTGTGTTGGAAGGAGTGTGTTGGGGTGAGTGTGTTGGGGGGAGTGTGTTGGGGGGAGTGTGTTGGAGGGAGTGTGTTGGAGGGAGTGTGTTGGAGGGAGTGTGTTGGAGGAAGTGTGTTGGGGGGAGTGTGTTGGGGGGAGTGTGTTGGGGGGAGTGTGTTGGAGGTAGTGTGATGGAGGGAGTGTGTAGGGGGGAGTGTGTTGGGGGGAGTGTGTTGGGGGGAGTGTGTTGGGGGGAGTGTGTTGGAGGGAGTGTGTTGGAGGGAGTGTGTTGGAGGGAGTGTGTTGGGGGGAGTGTGTTGGGGGGAGTGTGTTGGAGGGAGTGTGTTGGAGGGAGTGTGTAGGGGGGAGTGTGTTAGGGGAGTGTGTTGGAGGGAGTGTGTTGGAGGGAGTTTTTGGGAGGAGTGTGTTGGTGGTAGTGTGTTGGAGAGAGTGTGTAGGGGGGAGTGTGTTGGGGGAGTGTGTTGGAGGGGGTGTGTTGGAGGGAGTGTGTAGGGGGGAGTGTGTTGGGGGAGTGTGTTGGAGGGGGTGTGTTGGAGGGAGTGTGTAGGGGGGAGTGTGTTAGGGGAGTGTGTTGGAGGGAGTGTGTTGGAGGGAGTTTTTGGGAGGAGTGTGTTGGTGGGAGTGTGTTGGAGAGAGTGTGTAGGGGGGAGTGTGTTGGGGGAGTGTGTTGGGGGAGTGTGTTGGAGGGAGTGTGTTGGAGGGCGTGTGTTGGGGGGAGTGTGTTGGAGGGAGTGTGTTGGAGAGAGTGTGTTGGGGGGAGTGTGTTGGGGGGAGTGTGTTGGAGGGAGTGTGTTAGAGGGAGTGTGTTGGGGGGAGTGTGTTGGGGGAGGGTGTTGGAGGGAGTGTGATGGAGGGAGTGTGTTGGGGGAGTGTGTTGGAGGGAGTGTGTTGGGGGGAGTGTGTTGGGGGGAGTGTGTTGGGGGGAGTGTGTTGGAGGGAGTGTGTTGGGGGGAGTGTGTTGGGGGGAGTGTGTTGGAGGGAGTGTGTTGGAGGTAGTGTGTTGGAGGGAGTGTGTTGGGGGGAGTGTGTTGGGGGGAGTGTGTTGGGTGGAGTGTGTTGGGGGGAGTGTGTTGGGGGGAGTGTGTTGGATGGAGGTTGTTGGGGGGGAGTGTGTTGGGGGGAGTGTGTTGGAGGGAGTGTGTTGGAGGGAGTGTGTTGGAGGGAGTGTGTTGGGGGGAGTGTGTTGGGGGGAGTGTGTTGGGGGGAGTGTGTTGGGGGGAGTGTTTTGGAGGGAGTGTGCTGGAGGGAATGTGTTGGAGGGAGTGTGTTGGAGGGAGTGTGTAGGGGGGAGTGTGTTAGGGGAGTGTGTTGGAGGGAGTGTGTTGGAGGGAGTTTTTGGGAGGAGTGTGTTGGTGGGAGTGTGTTGGAGAGAGTGTGTAGGGGGGAGTGTGTTGGGGGAGTGTGTTGGAGGGGGTGTGTTGGAGGGAGTGTGTAGGGGGGAGTGTGTTGGGGGAGTGTGTTGGAGGGGGTGTGTTGGAGGGAGTGTGTAGGGGGGAGTGTGTTAGGGGAGTGTGTTGGAGGGAGTGTGTTGGAGGGAGTTTTTGGGAGGAGTGTGTTGGTGGGAGTGTGTTGGAGAGAGTGTGTAGGGGGGAGTGTGTTGGGGGAGTGTGTTGGGGGAGTGTGTTGGAGGGAGTGTGTTGGAGGGCGTGTGTTGGGGGGAGTGTGTTGGAGGGAGTGTGTTGGAGAGAGTGTGTTGGGGGGAGTGTGTTGGGGGGAGTGTGTTGGAGGGAGTGTGTTAGAGGGAGTGTGTTGGGGGGAGTGTGTTGGGGGAGGGTGTTGGAGGGAGTGTGATGGAGGGAGTGTGTTGGGGGAGTGTGTTGAAGGGAGTGTGTTGGAGGGAGTGTGTTGGGGGGAGTGTGTTGGAGGGAGTGTGTTGGGGGGAGTGTGTTGGGGGGAGTGTGTTGGCGGGAGTGTCTTGGAGGGAGTGTGTTGGAGGGAGTATGTTGGAGGGAGTGTGTTGGAGGGAGTGTGTTGGGGGGAGTGTGTTGGGGGTAGTGTGTTGGGGGGAGTGTGTTGGGGGGAGTGTGTTGGAGGGAGTGTGTTGGAGGGAGTGTGTTGGGGGGAGTGTGTTGGAGGGAGTGTGTTGGAGGGAGTGTGTAGGGGGGAGTGTGTTGGGGGAGTGTGTTGGAGGGAGTGTGTTGGAGGGCGTGTGTTGGGGGGAGTGTGTTGGAGGGAGTGTGTTGGAGAGAGTGTGTTGGGGGGAGTGTGTTGGGGGGAGTGTGTTGGAGGGAGTGTGTTAGAGGGAGTGTGTTGGGGGGAGTGTGTTGGGGGAGGGTGTTGGAGGGAGTGTGATGGAGGGAGTGTGTTGGGGGAGTGTGTTGAAGGGAGTGTGTTGGAGGGAGTGTGTTGGGGGGAGTGTGTTGGAGGGAGTGTGTTGGGGGGAGTGTGTTGGGGGGAGTGTGTGGGGAGAGTGTTGGAGGGAGTGTGTTGGAGGGAGTGTGTTGGAGGGAGTGTGTTGGAGGGAGTGTGTTGGGGGGAGTGTGTTGGGGGAGTGTGTGGGGTGTTGGGGGAGTGTGTTGGGGGGAGTGTGTTGGAGGGAGTGTGTTGGAGGGAGAGTGTTGGTGGAGTGTGTTGGAGGGGAGTGTGTTGGAGGGAGTGTGTTGGAGGGAGTGTGTTGGAGGGGAGTGTGTTGGAGGGAGTGTGTTGGAGGGAGTGTGTTGGAGGGAGTGTGTTGGAGGGAGTGTGTTGGAGGGAGTGTGTTGGAGGGAGTGTGTTGGGGGGAGTGTGCTGAGGGAGTGTGTTGCAGGGAGTGCGTTGGAGGGAGTGTGTTGGGGAGTGTGTTGGAGGGAGTGTGTTGGGGGGAGTGTGCTGAGGGGAGTGTGTTGCAGGGAGTGCGTTGGAGGGAGTGTGTTGGGGGGAGTGTGTTGGGGGAAGTGTGTTGGAGGGAGTGTGTTAGAGGGAGTGTGTTGGAGGGAGTGTGTTGGAGGGAGTGTGTTGGAGGGAGTGTGTTGGGGGGAGTGTGTTGGAGGAAGTGTGTTTGGGGGAGTGTGTTGGGGGGAGTATGTTGGGGGGAGTGTGTTGGAGGGAGTGTGTTGGGGGGAGTGTGTTGGAGGGAGTGTGTTGGAGGGATTGAGTAGGGGGGAGTGTGTTGGGGGGAGTGTGTTGGAGGGAGTGTGTTTAAGCGAGTGTGTTGGGGGGAGTGTTTTGGGGGGAGTGTGTTGGAGGGAGTGTGTTGGAGGGAGTGAGTAGGGGGGAGTGTGTAGGGGGGAGTGTGTTGGAGGGAGTGTGTTGGAGGGAGTGTGTTGGAGGGAGTGTGTTGGAGAGAGTGTGTTGGAGAGAGTGTGTTGGGGGAGTGTGTTGGGGGGAGTGTGTTGGGGGGAGTGTGTTGGGGGGAGTGTGTTGGGGGGAGTGTGTTGGAGGGAGTGTGTTGGAGGGAGTGTGTTAGAGGGAGTGTGTTGGGGGGAGTGTGTTGGGGGGAATGTGTTGGGGGGAGTGTGTTGGGGGGAGTATGTTGGGGGGGAGTGTGTTGGGGGGAGTGTGTTGGAGGGAGTGTGTAGGGGGGAGTGTGTTGGAGGGAGTGTGTTGGAGGGAGTGTGTTGGAGGGTGTGTGTTGGAGGGAGTGTGTTGGAGGGAGTGTGTTGGGGGGAATGTGTTGGCGGGAGTGTGTTGGAGGGAGTGTGCTGGGGGGAGTGTGTTGGAGGGAGTGTGTTGGAGGGAGTGAGTAGGGGGGAGTGTGTTGGGGGGAGTGTGTTGGAGGGAGTGTGTAGGGTGGAGTGTGTTGGAGGGAGTGTGTTGGAGGGAGTGTGTTGAAGGGAGTGTGTTGGGGGGAGTGTGTTGGAGGGAGTGTGTTGGAGGGAGTGTGTTGGAGGGAGTGTGTTGGAGGGAGTGTGTTGGGGGGAGTGTGTTGGGGGGAGTGTGTTGGGGGGAGTGTGTTGGAGGGAGTGTGTTGGAGGGAGTGTGTTGGAGGGAGTGTGTTGGAGGGAGTGTGGTGGGGGGAGCGTGTTGGGGGGAGTGTGTTGGGGGGAGTGTGTTGGAGGGAGTGTGTTGGGGGGAGTGTGCTGGGGGGAGTGTGTTGGAGGGAGTGTGTTGGGGGGAGTGTGTTGGAGGAGTGTGTTGGAGGGAGTGTGTTGGAGGGAGTGTGTTGGGGGAGTGTGTTGGAGGGAGTGTGTTGGAGGGAGTGTGTTGGGGGGAGTGTGTTGGAGGGAGTGTGTTGGAGGGAGTGTGTTGGGGGGAGTGTGTTGGAGGGAGTGTGTTGGAGGGAGTGTGTTGGAGGGAGTGTGTTGGGGGGAGTGTGTTGGGGGGAGTGTGTTGGAGGGAGTGTGTTGGAGGGAGTGTGTAGGGGGGAGTGTGTTGGGGGGAGTGTGTTGGGGGGAGTGTGTTGGAGGGAGTGTGTTGGAGGGAGTGTGTTGGAGGGAGTGTGTTGGGGGGAGTGTGTTGGGGGGAGTGTGTAGGGGGGAGTGTGTTGGAGGGAGTGTGTTGGAGGGAGTGTGTTGGAGGGAGTGTGTTGGGGTGCGTGTGTTGGAGGGAGTGTGTTGGAGGGAGTGTGTTGGGGGGAGTGTGTTGGAGGGAGTGTGTTGGAGGGAGTGTGTTGGAGGGAGTGTGTTGGGGGGAGTGTGTTGGGGGGAGTGTGTTGGAGGGAGTGTGTTGGAGGGAGTGTGTAGGGGGGAGTGTGTTGGGGGGAGTGTGTTGGGGGGAGTGTGTTGGAGGGAGTGTGTTGGAGGGAGTGTGTTGGAGGGAGTGTGTTGGGGGGAGTGTGTTGGAGGGAGTGTGTTGGAGGTAGTGTGTTGGAGGGAGTGTGTTGGGGGGAGTGTGTTGGGGGGAGTGTGTTGGGGAGAGTGTGTTGGGGGGAGTGTGTTGGGGAGAGTGTGTTGGATGGAGTTTGTTGGGGGGGAGTGTGTTGGGGGGAGTTTGTTGGAGGGAGTGTGTTGGAGGGAGTGTGTTGGAGGGAGTGTGTTGGGGGAGTGTGTTGGGGGGAGTGTGTTGGGGGGAGTGTGTTGGGGGGAGTGTTTTGGAGGGAGTGTGCTGGAGGGAATGTGTTGGAGGGAGTATGTTGGAGAGAGTGTGTAGGGGGGAGTGTGTTAGGGGAGTGTGTTGGAGGGAGTGTGTTGGAGGGAGTGTTTTGGGAGGAGTGTGTTGGTGGGAGTGTGTTGGAGAGAGTGTGTAGGGGGGAGTGTGTTGGGGGAGTGTGTTGGAGGGGGTGTGTTGGAGGGAGTGTGTTGGGGGGAGTGTGTTGGAGGGAGTGTGTTGGAGGGAGTGTGTAGGGGGGAGTGTGTTGGGGGAGTGTGTTGGAGGGAGTGTGTTGGAGGGCGTGTGTTGGGGGGAGTGTGTTGGAGGGAGTGTGTTGGAGAGAGTGTGTTGGGGGGAGTGTGTTGGGGGGAGTGTGTTGGAGGGAGTGTGTTAGAGGGAGTGTGTTGGGGGGAGTGTGTTGGGGGAGTATGTTGGAGGGAGTGTGATGGAGGGAGTGTGTTGGGGGAGTGTGTTGAAGGGAGTGTGTTAGAGGGAGTGTGTTGGGGGGAGTGTGTTGGAGGGAGTGTGTTGGGGGGAGTGTGTTGGAGGGAGTGTGTTGGCGGGAGTGTGTTGGACGGAGTGTGTTGGAGGGAGTGTGTTGGGGGGCGTGTGTTGGAAGGAGTGTGTTGGGGTGAGTGTGTTGGGGGGAGTGTGTTGGGGGGAGTGTGTTGGAGGGAGTGTGTTGGAGGGAGTGTGTTGGAGGGAGTGTGTTGGAGGAAGTGTGTTGGGGGGAGTGTGTTGGGGGGAGTGTGTTGGGGGGAGTGTGTTGGAGGTAGTGTGATGGAGGGAGTGTGTAGGGGGGAGTGTGTTGGGGGGAGTGTGTTGGGGGGAGTTTGTTGGGGGGAGTGTGTTGGAGGGAGTGTGTTGGAGGGAGTGTGTTGGAGGGAGTGTGTTGGGGGGAGTGTGTTGGGGGGAGTGTGTTGGAGGGAGTGTGTTGGAGGTAGTGTGTTGGAGGGAGTGTGTTGGGGGGAGTGTGTTGGGGGGAGTGTGTTGGGTGGAGTGTGTTGGGGGGAGTGTGTTGGGGGGAGTGTGTTGGATGGAGGTTGTTGGGGGGGAGTGTGTTGGGGGGAGTGTGTTGGAGGGAGTGTGTTGGAGGGAGTGTGTTGGAGGGAGTGTGTTGGGGGGAGTGTGTTGGGGGGAGTGTGTTGGGGGGAGTGTGTTGGGGGGAGTGTTTTGGAGGGAGTGTGCTGGAGGGAATGTGTTGGAGGGAGTGTGTTGGAGGGAGTGTGTAGGGGGGAGTGTGTTAGGGGAGTGTGTTGGAGGGAGTGTGTTGGAGGGAGTTTTTGGGAGGAGTGTGTTGGTGGGAGTGTGTTGGAGAGAGTGTGTAGGGGGGAGTGTGTTGGGGGAGTGTGTTGGAGGGGGTGTGTTGGAGGGAGTGTGTAGGGGGGAGTGTGTTGGGGGAGTGTGTTGGAGGGGGTGTGTTGGAGGGAGTGTGTAGGGGGGAGTGTGTTAGGGGAGTGTGTTGGAGGGAGTGTGTTGGAGGGAGTTTTGGGAGGAGTGTGTTGGTGGGAGTGTGTTGGAGAGAGTGTGTAGGGGGGAGTGTGTTGGGGGAGTGTGTTGGGGGAGTGTGTTGGAGGGAGTGTGTTGGAGGGCGTGTGTTGGGGGGAGTGTGTTGGAGGGAGTGTGTTGGAGAGAGTGTGTTGGGGGGAGTGTGTTGGGGGGAGTGTGTTGGAGGGAGTGTGTTAGAGGGAGTGTGTTGGGGGGAGTGTGTTGGGGGAGGGTGTTGGAGGGAGTGTGATGGAGGGAGTGTGTTGGGGGAGTGTGTTGAAGGGAGTGTGTTGGAGGGAGTGTGTTGGGGGGAGTGTGTTGGAGGGAGTGTGTTGGGGGGAGTGTGTTGGGGGGAGTGTGTTGGCGGAGTGTCTTGGAGGGAGTGTGTTGGAGGGAGTATGTTGGAGGGAGTGTGTTGGAGGGAGTGTGTTGGGGGGAGTGTGTTGGGGGTAGTGTGTTGGGGGGAGTGTGTTGGGGGGAGTGTGTTGGAGGGAGTGTGTTGGAGGGAGTGTGTTGGGGGGAGTGTGTTGGAGGGAGTGTGTTGGAGGGAGTGTGTAGGGGGGAGTGTGTTGGGGGAGTGTGTTGGAGGGAGTGTGTTGGAGGGCGTGTGTTGGGGGGAGTGTGTTGGAGGGAGTGTGTTGGAGAGAGTGTGTTGGGGGGAGTGTGTTGGGGGGAGTGTGTTGGAGGGAGTGTGTTAGAGGGAGTGTGTTGGGGGGAGTGTGTTGGGGGAGGGTGTTGGAGGGAGTGTGATGGAGGGAGTGTGTTGGGGGAGTGTGTTGAAGGGAGTGTGTTGGAGGGAGTGTGTTGGGGGGAGTGTGTTGGAGGGAGTGTGTTGGGGGGAGTGTGTTGGGGGGAGTGTGTTGGCGGGAGTGTGTTGGAGGGAGTGTGTTGGAGGGAGTGTGTTGGAGGGAGTGTGTTGGAGGGAGTGTGTTGGGGGGAGTGTGTTGGGGGTAGTGTGTTGGGGGGAGTGTGTTGGGGGGAGTGTGTTGGAGGGAGTGTGTTGGAGGGAGTGTGTTGGGGGGAGTGTGTTGGAGGGAGAGTGTTGGAGGGAGTGTGTTGGAGGGAGTGTGTTGGAGGGAGTGTGTTGGAGGGAGTGTGTTGGAGGGAGTGTGTTGGAGGGAGTGTGTTGGGGGGAGTGTGTTGGGGGGAGTTTGTTGGAGGGAGTGTGTTGGAGGGAGTGTGTTGGAGGGAGTGTGTTGGAGGGAGTGTGTTGGAGGGAGTGTGTTGGAGGGAGTGTGTTGGAGGGAGTGTGTTGGAGGGAGTGTGTTGGGGGGAGTGTGCTGAGGGGAGTGTGTTGCAGGGAGTGCGTTGGAGGGAGTGTGTTGGGGGGAGTGTGTTGGGGGAAGTGTGTTGGAGGGAGTGTGTTAGAGGGAGTGTGTTGGAGGGAGTGTGTTGGAGGGAGTGTGTTGGAGGGAGTGTGTTGGGGGGAGTGTGTTGGAGGAAGTGTGTTTGGGGGAGTGTGTTGGGGGGAGTGTGTTGGGGGGAGTGTGTTGGAGGGAGTGTGTTGGGGGGAGTGTGTTGGAGGGAGTGTGTTGGAGGGATTGAGTAGGGGGGAGTGTGTTGGGGGGAGTGTGTTGGAGGGAGTGTGTTTAAGCGAGTGTGTTGGGGGGAGTGTTTTGGGGGGAGTGTGTTGGAGGGAGTGTGTTGGAGGGAGTGAGTAGGGGGGAGTGTGTAGGGGGGAGTGTGTTGGAGGGAGTGTGTTGGAGGGAGTGTGTTGGAGGGAGTGTGTTGGAGAGAGTGTGTTGGAGAGAGTGTTTTGGGGGAGTGTGTTGGGGGGAGTGTGTTGGGGGGAGTGTGTTGGGGGGAGTGTGTTGGGGGGAGTGTGTTGGAGGGAGTGTGTTGGAGGGAGTGTGTTAGAGGGAGTGTGTTGGGGGGAGTGTGTTGGGGGGAATGTGTTGGGGGGAGTGTGTTGGGGGGAGTATGTTGGGGGGGAGTGTGTTGGGGGGAGTGTGTTGGAGGGAGTGTGTAGGGGGGAGTGTGTTGGAGGGAGTGTGTTGGAGGGAGTGTGTTGGAGGGTGTGTGTTGGAGGGAGTGTGTTGGAGGGAGTGTGTTGGGGGGAGTGAGTAGGGGGGAGTGTGCTGGGGGGAGTGTGTTGGAGGGAGTGTGTTGGGGGGAGTGTGTTGGAGGAGTGTGTTGGAGGGAGTGTGTTGGAGGGAGTGTTTTGGGAGGAGTGTGTTGGAGGGAGTGTGTTGGAGAGAGTGTGTAGGGGGGAGTGTGTTGGGGGAGTGTGTTGGAGGGAGTGTGTTGGAGGGAGTGTGTTGGGGGGAGTGTGTTGGAGGGAGTGTGTTGGAGGGAGTGTGTTGGGGGGAGTGTGTTGGAGGGAGTGTGTTGGAGGGAGTGTGTTGGAGGGAGTGTGTTGGGGGGAGTGTGTTGGGGGGAGTGTGTTGGAGGGAGTGTGTTGGAGGGAGTGTGTAGGGGGGAGTGTGTTGGGGGGAGTGTGTTGGGGGGAGTGTGTTGGAGGGAGTGTGTTGGAGGGAGTGTGTTGGAGGGAGTGTGTTGGGGGGAGTGTGTTGGGGGGAGTGTGTTGGAGGGAGTGTGTTGGAGGTAGTGTGTTGGAGGGAGTGTGTTGGGGGGAGTGTGTTGGGGGGAGTGTGTTGGGGAGAGTGTGTTGGGGGGAGTGTGTTGGGGAGAGTGTGTTGGATGGAGTTTGTTGGGGGGGGAGTGTGTTGGGGGGAGTTTGTTGGAGGGAGTGTGTTGGAGGGAGTGTGTTGGAGGGAGTGTGTTGGGGGGAGTGTGTTGGGGGGAGTGTGTTGGGGGGAGTGTGTTGGGGGGAGTGTTTTGGAGGGAGTGTGCTGGAGGGAATGTGTTGGAGGGAGTATGTTGGAGGGAGTGTGTAGGGGGGAGTGTGTTAGGGGAGTGTGTTGGAGGGAGTGTGTTGGAGGGAGTGTTTTGGGAGGAGTGTGTTGGTGGGAGTGTATTGGAGAGAGTGTGTAGGGGGGAGTGTGTTGGGGGAGTGTGTTGGAGGGGGTGTGTTGGAGGGAGTGTGTTGGGGGGAGTGTGTTGGAGGGAGTGTGTTGGAGGGAGTGTGTAGGGGGGAGTGTGTTGGGGGAGTGTGTTGGAGGGAGTGTGTTGGAGGGCGTGTGTTGGGGGGAGTGTGTTGGAGGGAGTGTGTTGGAGAGAGTGTGTTGGGGGGAGTGTGTTGGGGGGAGTGTGTTGGAGGGAGTGTGTTAGAGGGAGTGTGTTGGGGGGAGTGTGTTGGGGGAGTGTGTTGGAGGGAGTGTGATGGAGGGAGTGTGTTGGGGGAGTGTGTTGAAGGGAGTGTGTTAGAGGGAGTGTGTTGGGGGGAGTGTGTTGGAGGGAGTGTGTTGGGGGGAGTGTGTTGGAGGGAGTGTGTTGGCGGGAGTGTGTTGGACGGAGTGTGTTGGAGGGAGTGTGTTGGGGGGCGTGTGTTGGAAGGAGTGTGTTGGGGTGAGTGTGTTGGGGGGAGTGTGTTGGGGGGAGTGTGTTGGAGGGAGTGTGTTGGAGGGAGTGTGTTGGAGAGAGTGTGTTGGAGGGAGTGTGTTGGGGGGAGTGTGTTGGGGGGAGTGTGTTGGGGGGAGTGTGTTGAGGGGAGTGTGTTGCAGGGAGTGCGTTGGAGGGAGTGTGTTGGGGGGAGTGTGTTGGGGGAAGTGTGTTGGAGGGAGTGTGTTAGAGGGAGTGTGTTGGAGGGAGTGTGTTGGAGGGAGTGTGTTGGAGGGAGTGTGTTGGGGGGAGTGTGTTGGAGGGCGTGTGTTGGGGGGAGTGTGTTGGAGGGAGTGTGTTGGAGAGAGTGTGTTGGGGGGAGTGTGTTGGGGGGAGTGTGTTGGAGGGAGTGTGTTAGAGGGAGTGTGTTGGGGGGAGTGTGTTGGGGGAGTATGTTGGAGGGAGTGTGATGGAGGGAGTGTGTTGGGGGAGTGTGTTGAAGGGAGTGTGTTAGAGGGAGTGTGTTGGGGGGAGTGTGTTGGAGGGAGTGTGTTGGGGGGAGTGTGTTGGAGGGAGTGTGTTGGCGGGAGTGTGTTGGACGGAGTGTGTTGGAGGGAGTGTGTTGGGGGGCGTGTGTTGGAAGGAGTGTGTTGGGGTGAGTGTGTTGGGGGGAGTGTGTTGGGGGGAGTGTGTTGGAGGGAGTGTGTTGGAGGGAGTGTGTTGGAGGGAGTGTGTTGGAGGAAGTGTGTTGGGGGGAGTGTGTTGGGGGGAGTGTGTTGGGGGGAGTGTGTTGGAGGTAGTGTGATGGAGGGAGTGTGTAGGGGGGAGTGTGTTGGGGGGAGTGTGTTGGGGGGAGTTTGTTGGGGGGAGTGTGTTGGAGGGAGTGTGTTGGAGGGAGTGTGTTGGAGGGAGTGTGTTGGGGGGAGTGTGTTGGGGGGAGTGTGTTGGAGGGAGTGTGTTGGAGGTAGTGTGTTGGAGGGAGTGTGTTGGGGGGAGTGTGTTGGGGGGAGTGTGTTGGGTGGAGTGTGTTGGGGGGAGTGTGTTGGGGGGAGTGTGTTGGATGGAGGTTGTTGGGGGGGAGTGTGTTGGGGGGAGTGTGTTGGAGGGAGTGTGTTGGAGGGAGTGTGTTGGAGGGAGTGTGTTGGGGGGAGTGTGTTGGGGGGAGTGTGTTGGGGGGAGTGTGTTGGGGGGAGTGTTTTGGAGGGAGTGTGCTGGAGGGAATGTGTTGGAGGGAGTGTGTTGGAGGGAGTGTGTAGGGGGGAGTGTGTTAGGGGAGTGTGTTGGAGGGAGTGTGTTGGAGGGAGTTTTTGGGAGGAGTGTGTTGGTGGGAGTGTGTTGGAGAGAGTGTGTAGGGGGGAGTGTGTTGGGGGAGTGTGTTGGAGGGGGTGTGTTGGAGGGAGTGTGTAGGGGGGAGTGTGTTGGGGGAGTGTGTTGGAGGGGGTGTGTTGGAGGGAGTGTGTAGGGGGGAGTGTGTTAGGGGAGTGTGTTGGAGGGAGTGTGTTGGAGGGAGTTTTGGGAGGAGTGTGTTGGTGGGAGTGTGTTGGAGAGAGTGTGTAGGGGGGAGTGTGTTGGGGGAGTGTGTTGGGGGAGTGTGTTGGAGGGAGTGTGTTGGAGGGCGTGTGTTGGGGGGAGTGTGTTGGAGGGAGTGTGTTGGAGAGAGTGTGTTGGGGGGAGTGTGTTGGGGGGAGTGTGTTGGAGGGAGTGTGTTAGAGGGAGTGTGTTGGGGGGAGTGTGTTGGGGGAGGGTGTTGGAGGGAGTGTGATGGAGGGAGTGTGTTGGGGGAGTGTGTTGAAGGGAGTGTGTTGGAGGGAGTGTGTTGGGGGGAGTGTGTTGGAGGGAGTGTGTTGGGGGGAGTGTGTTGGGGGGAGTGTGTTGGCGGGAGTGTCTTGGAGGGAGTGTGTTGGAGGGAGTATGTTGGAGGGAGTGTGTTGGAGGGAGTGTGTTGGGGGGAGTGTGTTGGGGGTAGTGTGTTGGGGGGAGTGTGTTGGGGGGAGTGTGTTGGAGGGAGTGTGTTGGAGGGAGTGTGTTGGGGGGAGTGTGTTGGAGGGAGTGTGTTGGAGGGAGTGTGTAGGGGGGAGTGTGTTGGGGGAGTGTGTTGGAGGGAGTGTGTTGGAGGGCGTGTGTTGGGGGGAGTGTGTTGGAGGGAGTGTGTTGGAGAGAGTGTGTTGGGGGGAGTGTGTTGGGGGGAGTGTGTTGGAGGGAGTGTGTTAGAGGGAGTGTGTTGGGGGGAGTGTGTTGGGGGAGGGTGTTGGAGGGAGTGTGATGGAGGGAGTGTGTTGGGGGAGTGTGTTGAAGGGAGTGTGTTGGAGGGAGTGTGTTGGGGGGAGTGTGTTGGAGGGAGTGTGTTGGGGGGAGTGTGTTGGGGGGAGTGTGTTGGCGGGAGTGTGTTGGAGGGAGTGTGTTGGAGGGAGTGTGTTGGAGGGAGTGTGTTGGAGGGAGTGTGTTGGGGGGAGTGTGTTGGGGGTAGTGTGTTGGGGGGAGTGTGTTGGGGGGAGTGTGTTGGAGGGAGTGTGTTGGAGGGAGTGTGTTGGGGGGAGTGTGTTGGAGGGAGAGTGTTGGAGGGAGTGTGTTGGAGGGAGTGTGTTGGAGGGAGTGTGTTGGAGGGAGTGTGTTGGAGGGAGTGTGTTGGAGGGAGTGTGTTGGGGGGAGTGTGTTGGGGGGAGTTTGTTGGAGGGAGTGTGTTGGAGGGAGTGTGTTGGAGGGAGTGTGTTGGAGGGAGTGTGTTGGAGGGAGTGTGTTGGAGGGAGTGTGTTGGAGGGAGTGTGTTGGAGGGAGTGTGTTGGGGGGAGTGTGCTGAGGGGAGTGTGTTGCAGGGAGTGCGTTGGAGGGAGTGTGTTGGGGGGAGTGTGTTGGGGGAAGTGTGTTGGAGGGAGTGTGTTAGAGGGAGTGTGTTGGAGGGAGTGTGTTGGAGGGAGTGTGTTGGAGGGAGTGTGTTGGGGGGAGTGTGTTGGAGGAAGTGTGTTTGGGGGAGTGTGTTGGGGGGAGTGTGTTGGGGGGAGTGTGTTGGAGGGAGTGTGTTGGGGGGAGTGTGTTGGAGGGAGTGTGTTGGAGGGATTGAGTAGGGGGGAGTGTGTTGGGGGGAGTGTGTTGGAGGGAGTGTGTTTAAGCGAGTGTGTTGGGGGGAGTGTTTTGGGGGAGTGTGTTGGAGGGAGTGTGTTGGAGGGAGTGAGTAGGGGGGAGTGTGTAGGGGGGAGTGTGTTGGAGGGAGTGTGTTGGAGGGAGTGTGTTGGAGGGAGTGTGTTGGAGAGAGTGTGTTGGAGAGAGTGTTTTGGGGGAGTGTGTTGGGGGGAGTGTGTTGGGGGGAGTGTGTTGGGGGGAGTGTGTTGGGGGGAGTGTGTTGGGAGTGGAGTGTGTTGGAGGGAGTGTGTTAGAGGGAGTGTGTTGGGGGGGAGTGTGTTGGGGGGAATGTGTTGGGGGGAGTGTGTTGGGGGGAGTATGTTGGGGGGGAGTGTGTTGGGGGGAGTGTGTTGGAGGAGTGTGTAGGGGGGAGTGTGTTGGAGGAGTGTGTTGGAGGGAGTGTGTTGGAGGGTGTGTGTTGAGGGAGTGTGTTGGAGGGAGTGTGTTGGGGGGAATGTGTTGGCGGGAGTGTGTTGGAGGGAGTGTGTTGGGGGGAGTGTGTTGGAGGGAGTGTGTTGGAGGGAGTGAGTAGGGGGGAGTGTGCTGGGGGGAGTGTGTTGGAGGGAGTGTGTTGGGGGGAGTGTGTTGGAGGAGTGTGTTGGAGGGAGTGTGTTGGAGGGAGTGTTTTGGGAGGAGTGTGTTGGAGGGAGTGTGTTGGAGAGAGTGTGTAGGGGGGAGTGTGTTGGGGGAGTGTGTTGGAGGGAGTGTGTTGGAGGGAGTGTGTTGGGGGAGTGTGTTGGAGGGAGTGTGTTGGAGGGAGTGTGTTGGGGGGAGTGTGTTGGAGGGAGTGTGTTGGAGGAGTGTGTTGGAGGGAGTGTGTTGGGGGGAGTGTGTTGGGGGGAGTGTGTTGGAGGGAGTGTGTTGGAGGGAGTGTGTAGGGGGGAGTGTGTTGGGGGGAGTGTGTTGGGGGGAGTGTGTTGGAGGGAGTGTGTTGGAGGAGTGTGTTGGAGGGAGTGTGTTGGGGGGAGTGTGGTTGGGGGGAGTGTGTTGGAGGGAGTGTGTTGGAGGTAGTGTGTTGGAGGGAGTGTGTTGGGGGAGTGTGTTGGGGGGAGTGTGTTGGGGAGAGTGTGTTGGGGGGAGTGTGTTGGGGAGAGTGTGTTGGATGGAGTTTGTTGGGGGGGAGTGTGTTGGGGGGAGTTTGTTGGAGGGAGTGTGTTGGAGGGAGTGTGTTGGAGGGAGTGTGTTGGGGGGAGTGTGTGGGGGAGTGTGTTGGGGGGAGTGTGTTGGGGGGAGTGTTTTGGAGGGAGTGTGCTGGAGGGAATGTGTTGGAGGGAGTATGTTGGAGGGAGTGTGTAGGGGGGAGTGTGTTAGGGGAGTGTGTTGGAGGGAGTGTGTTGGAGGGAGTGTTTTGGGAGGAGTGTGTTGGTGGGAGTGTATTGGAGAGAGTGTGTAGGGGGGAGTGTGTTGGGGGAGTGTGTTGGAGGGGGTGTGTTGGAGGGAGTGTGTTGGGGGAGTGTGTTGGAGGGAGTGTGTTGGAGGGAGTGTGTAGGGGGGAGTGTGTTGGGGAGTGTGTTGGAGGGAGTGTGTTGGAGGGCGTGTGTTGGGGGGAGTGTGTTGGAGGGAGTGTGTTGGAGAGAGTGTGTTGGGGGGAGTGTGTTGGGGGGAGTGTGTTGGAGGGAGTGTGTTAGAGGGAGTGTGTTGGGGGGAGTGTGTTGGGGGAGTGTGTTGGAGGGAGTGTGATGGAGGGAGTGTGTTGGGGGAGTGTGTTGAAGGGAGTGTGTTAGAGGGAGTGTGTTGGGGGGAGTGTGTTGGAGGGAGTGTGTTGGGGGGAGTGTGTTGGAGGGAGTGTGTTGGCGGGAGTGTGTTGGACGGAGTGTGTTGGAGGGAGTGTGTTGGGGGGCGTGTGTTGGAAGGAGTGTGTTGGGGTGAGTGTGTTGGGGGGAGTGTGTTGGGGGAGTGTGTTGGAGGGAGTGTGTTGGAGGGAGTGTGTTGGAGAGAGTGTGTTGGAGGGAGTGTGTTGGGGGGAGTGTGTTGGGGGGAGTGTGTTGGGGGGAGTGTGTTGAGGGGAGTGTGTTGCAGGGAGTGCGTTGGAGGGAGTGTGTTGGGGGGAGTGTGTTGGGGGAAGTGTGTTGGAGGGGAGTGTGTTAGAGGGAGTGTGTTGGAGGGAGTGTGTTGGAGGGAGTGTGTTGGAGGGAGTGTGTTGGGGGAGTGTGTTGGAGGAAGTGTGTTTGGGGGAGTGTGTTGGGGGGAGTGTGTTGGGGGGAGTGTGTTGGAGGGAGTGTGTTGGGGGGAGTGTGTTGGAGGGAGTGTGTTGGAGGGATTGAGTAGGGGGGAGTGTGTTGGGGGGAGTGTGTTGGGAGGGAGTGTGTTTAAGCGAGTGTGTTGGGGGAGTGTTTTGGGGGGAGTGTGTTGGAGGGAGTGTGTTGGAGGGAGTGAGTAGGGGGGAGTGTGTAGGGGGGAGTGTGTTGGAGGGAGTGAGTGTGTTGGAGGGAGTGTGTTGGAGGGAGTGTGTTGGAGAGAGTGTGTTGGGAGAGAGTGTGTTGGGGGGAGTGTGTTGGGGGGAGTGTGTTGGGGGGAGTGTGTTGGGGGAGTGTGTTGGGGGGAGTGTGTTGGAGGG
>NC_136286.1:1088286-1152184 GCF_964198595.1 Lampetra fluviatilis | reverse complement strand
GGGAGTGTGTTGGGGGGAGTGTGTTGGAGGGAGTGTGTTGGAGGGAGTGAGTAGGGGGGAGTGTGTAGGGGGGGAGTGTGTTGGAGGGAGTGTGTTGGAGGGAGTGTGTTGGAGGGAGTGTGTAGGGGGGAGTGTGTTGGAGGGAGTGTGTTGGAGTGAGTGTGTTGGAGGGAGTGTGTTGGGGGGAGTGTGTTGGGGGGAGTGTGTTGGGGGGAGTGTGTTGGAGGGAGTGTGTTGGGGGGAGTGTGTTGGAGGGAGTGTGTTGGGGGGAGTGTGTTGGGGGGAGTGTGTTGGGGGGAGTGTGTTGGGGGGAGTGTGTTGGAGGGAGTGTGTAGGGGGGAGTGTGTTGGAGGGAGTGTGTTGGGGGGAGTGTGTTGGGGGGAGTGTGTTGGCGGGAGTGTGTTGGAGGGAGTGTGTTGGGGGGAGTGTGTTGGAGGGAGTGTGTTGGAGGGAGTGAGCAGGGGGGAGTGTGTTGGGGTGAGTGTGTTGGAGGGAGTGTGTAGGGGGGAGTGTGTTGGAGGGAGTGTGTTGGAGGGAGTGTGTTGGAGGGAGTGTGTTGGGGTGCGTGTGTTGGAGGGAGTGTGTTGGAGGGAGTGTGTTGGGGGGGAGTGTGTTGGAGGGAGTGTGTTGGAGGGAGTGTGTTGGAGGGAGTGTGTTGGAGGGAGTGTGTTGGGGGGAGTGTGTTGGGTGGAGTGTGTTGGAGGGAGTGTGTTGGAGGGAGTGTGTAGGGGGGAGTGTGTTGGGGGGAGTGTGTTGGGGGGAGTGTGTTGGGGGGAGTGTGTTGGAGGGAGTGTGTTGGAGGGAGTGTGTTGGAGGGAGTGTGTTGGGGGGAGTGTGTTGGGGGGAGTGTGTTGGAGGGAGTGTGTTGGAGGTAGTGTGTTGGAGGGAGTGTGTTGGGGGGAGTGTGTTGGGGGGAGTGTGTTGGGGGGAGTGTGTTGGGGGAGTGTGTTGGGGAGAGTGTGCTGGAGGGAATGTGTTGGAGGGAGTATGTTGGAGGGAGTGTGTAGGGGGGAGTGTGTTAGGGGAGTGTGTTGGAGGGAGTGTGTTGGAGGGAGTGTTTTGGAGGAGTGTGTTGGTGGGAGTGTGTTGGAGAGAGTGTGTAGGGGGGAGTGTGTTGGGGGAGTGTGTTGGAGGGGGTGTGTTGGAGGGAGTGTGTTGGGGGGAGTGTGTTGGAGGGAGTGTGTTGGAGGGAGTGTGTAGGGGGCAGTGTGTTGGGGGAGTGTGTTGGAGGGAGTGTGTTGGAGGGAGTGTGTTGGGGGGAGTGTGTTGGAGGGAGTGTGTTGGAGGGAGTGAGTAGGGGGGAGTGTGTTGGGGGGAGTGTGTTGGAGGGAGTGTGTTGGAGGGAGTGTGTTGGGGGGAGTGTGTTGGGGGGAGTGTGTTGGAGGGAGTGTGTTGGGGGGAGTGTGTTGGAGGGAGTGTGTTGGGGGGAGTGTGTTGGGGGGAGTGTGTTGGAGGGAGTGTGTAGGGGGGAGTGTGTTGGAGGGAGTGTGTTGGAGGGAGTGTGTTGGAGGGAGTGTGTTGGAGGGAGTGTGTTGGAGGGAGTGTGTTGGGGGGAGTGTGTTGGGGGGAGTGTGTTGGCGGGAGTGTGTTGGAGGGGAGTGTGTTGGGGGGAGTGTGTTGGGGGAGTGTGTTGGAGGGAGTGTGTTGGGGGGAGTGTGTTGGAGGGAGTGTGTTGGAGGGAGTGTGTAGGGGGGGTGTGTTGGGGGAGTGTGTTGGAGGGAGTGTGTTGGGGGGAGTGTGTTGGGGGGAGTGTGTTGGAGAGAGTGTGTTGGGGGGAGTGTGTTGGAGGGAGTGTGTTGGGGGGAGTGTGTTGGGGGGAGTGTGTTGGGGGGAGTGTGTTGGGGGGAGTGTGTTGGAGGGAGTGTGTTGGAGGGAGTGTGTTGGAGGGAGTGTGTTGGAGGGAGTGTGTTGGAGGGAGTGTGTTGGAGGGAGTGTGTTGGGGGGAGTGTGTTGGCGGGAGTGTGTTGGAGGGAGTGTGTTGGGGGGAGTGTGTTGGAGGGAGTGTGTTGGAGGGAGTGAGTAGGGGGAGTGTGTTGGGGTGAGTGGGTTGGAGGGAGTGTGTAGGGGGGAGTGTGTTGGAGGGAGTGTGTTGGAGGGAGTGTGTTGGAGGGAGTGTGTTGGGGGGCGTGTGTTGGAGGGAGTGTGTTGGAGGGAGTGTGTTGGAGGGAGTGTGTTGGAGGGAGTGTGTTGGAGGGAGTGTGTTGGAGGGAGTGTGTTGGGGGGAGTGTGTTGGAGGGAGTGTGTTGGAGGGAGTGTGTTGGAGGGAGTTGTTGAAGGGAGTGTGTTGGAGGGAGTGTGTTGGGGGGAGTGTGTTGGAGGGAGTGTGTTGGAGGGAGTGTGTTGGAGGGAGTGTGTTGGAGGGAGTGTGTTGGAGGGAGTGTGTTGGGGGGAGTGTGTTGGGGGGAGTGTGTTGGGGGGAGTGTGTTGGAGGGAGTGTGTTTGGGGGAGTGTGTTGGAGGGAGTGTGTTGGAGGGAGTGAGTAGGGGGGAGTGTGTTGGGGGGAGTGTGTTGGAGGGAGTGTGTTGGAGGGAGTGTGTTGGGGGGAGTGTGTTGGAGGGAGTGTGTTGGAGGGAGTGAGTAGGGGGGAGTGTGTTGGGGGGAGTGTGTTGGAGGGAGTGTGTTGGAGGGAGTGTGTTGGGGGGAGTGTGTTGGGGGGAGTGTTTTGGAGAGAGTGTGTTGGGGGGAGTGTGTTGGAGGGAGTGTGTTGGGGGGAGTGTGTTGGGGTGAGTGTGTTGGGGGTATGTGTTGGGGGGAGTGTGTTGGAGGGAGTGTGTAGGGGGGAGTGTGTTGGAGGGAGTGTGTTGGGGGGAGTGTGTTGGAGGGAGTGTGTTGGAGGGAGTGTGTTGGAGGGAGTGTGTTGGGGGGAGTGTGTTGGGGGGAGTGTGTTGGCGGGAGTGTGTTGGAAGGAGTGTGTTGGGGGGAGTGTGTTGGAGGGAGTGTGTTGGGGGGAGTGTGTTGGGGGGAGTGTGTTGGGGGGAGTGTGTTGGGGGGAGTGTGTTGGGGGGAGTGTGTTGGATGGAGTTTGTTGGGGGGGAGTGTGTTGGGGGGAGTGTGTTGGAGGGAGTGTGTTGGAGGGAGTGTGTTGGAGGGAGTGTGTTGGGGGGAGTGTGTTGGGGGGAGTGTGTTGGGGGGAGTGTGTTGGGGGGAGTGTGTTGGAGGGAGTGTGCTGGAGGGAATGTGTTGGAGGGAGTGTGTTGGAGGGAGTGTGTAGGGGGGAGTGTGTTAGGGGAGTGTGTTGGAGGGAGTGTGTTGGAGGGAGTGTTTTGGGAGGAGTGTGTTGGTGGGAGTGTGTTGGAGAGAGTGTGTAGGGGGGAGTGTGTTGGGGGAGTGTGTTGGAGGGGGTGTGTTGGAGGGAGTGTGTTGGGGGGAGTATGTTGGAGGGAGTGTGTTGGAGGGAGTGTGTCGGGGGGAGTGTGTTGGGGGAGTGTGTTGGAGGGAGTGTGTTGGAGGGCGTGTGTTGGGGGGAGTGTGTTGGAGGGAGTGTGTTGGAGAGAGTGTGTTGGGGGGAGTGTGTTGGGGGGAGTGTGTTGGAGGGAGTGTGTTGGGGGGAGTGTGTTGGAGGGAGTGTGTTAGGGGGAGTGTGTTGGGGGGAGTGTGTTGGGGGAGTGTGTTGGAGGGAGTGTGATGGAGGGAGTGTGTTGGGGGAGTGTGTTGAAGGGAGTGTGTTGGAGGGAGTGTGTTGGGGGGAGTGTGTTGGAGGGAGTGTGTTGGAGGGAGTGTGTTGGGGGGAGTGTGTTGGGGGGAGTGTGTTGGCGGGAGTGTGTTGGAGGGAGTGTGTTGGAGGGAGTGGGTTGGAGGGAGTGTGTTGGGGGGAGTGTGTTGGGGGGAGTGTGTTGGGGGGAGTGTGTTGGGGGGAGTGTGTTGGAGGGAGTGTGTTGGAGGGAGTGTGTTGGGGGGAGTGTGTTGGAGGGAGTGTGTTGGAGGGAGTGTGTTGGAGGGAGTGTGTTGGAGGGAGTGTGTTGGAGGGAGTGTGTTGGAGGGAGTGTGTAGGGGGGAGTGTGTTAGGGGAGTGTGTTGGAGGGAGTGTGTTGGAGGGAGTGTTTTGGGAGGAGTGTGTTGGTGGGAGTGTGTTGGAGAGAGTGTGTAGGGGGGAGTGTGTTGGGGGAGTGTGTTGGAGGGGGTGTGTTGGAGGGAGTGTGTTGGGGGGAGTATGTTGGAGGGAGTGTGTTGGAGGGAGTGTGTCGGGGGGAGTGTGTTGGGGGAGTGTGTTGGAGGGAGTGTGTTGGAGGGCGTGTGTTGGGGGGAGTGTGTTGGAGGGAGTGTGTTGGAGAGAGTGTGTTGGGGGGAGTGTGTTGGGGGGAGTGTGTTGGAGGGAGTGTGTTGGGGGGAGTGTGTTGGAGGGAGTGTGTTAGGGGGAGTGTGTTGGGGGGAGTGTGTTGGGGGAGTGTGTTGGAGGGAGTGTGATGGAAGGAGTGTGTTGGGGGAGTGTGTTGAAGGGAGTGTGTTGGAGGGAGTGTGTTGGGGGGAGTGTGTTGGAGGGAGTGTGTTGGGGGGAGTGTGTTGGGGGGAGTGTGTTGGCGGGAGTGTGTTGGAGGGAGTGTGTTGGAGGGAGTGGGTTGGAGGGAGTGTGTTGGAGGGAGTGTGTTGGGGGGAGTGTGTTGGGGGGAGTGTGTTGGGGGGAGTGTGTTGGGGGGAGTGTGTTGGAGGGAGTGTGTTGGAGGGAGTGTGTTGGGGGGAGTGTGTTGGAGGGAGTGTGTTGGAGGGAGTGTGTTGGAGGGAGTGTGTTGGAGGGAGTGTGTTGAAGGGAGTGTGTTGGAGGGAGTGTGTTGGAGGGAGTGTGTTGGGGGGAGTGTGTTGGGGGGAGTGTGTTGGAGGGAGTGTGTTGGAGGGAGTGTGTTGGAGGGAGTGTGTTGGGGGGAGTGTGTTGGAGGGAGTGTGTTGGAGGGAGTGTGTTGGAGGGAGTGTGTTGGAGGGAGTGTGTTGGGGGGAGTGTGTTGAGGGGAGTGTGTTGCAGGGAGTGCGTTGGAGGGAGTGCGTTGGGGGGAGTGTGTTGGGGGAAGTGTGTTGGAGGGATTGTGTTAAAGGGAGTGTGTTGGAGGGAGTGTGTTGGAGGGAGTGTGTTGGAGGGAGTGTGTTGGGGGGAGTGTGTTGGAGGAAGTGTGTTTGGGGGAGTGTGTTGGGGGGAGTGTGTTGGAGGGAGTGTGTTGGAGGGAGTGTGTTGGGGGAGTGTGTTGGAGGGAGTGTGATGGAGGGAGTGTGTTGGGGGGAGTGTGTTGGAGGGAGTGTGTTGGAGGGAGTGTGTTGGGGGGAGTGTGTTGGAGGAAGTGTGTTTGGGGGAGTGTGTTGGGGGGAGTGTGTTGGGGGGAATGTGTTGGAGGGAGTGTGTTGGGGGGAGTGTGTTGGAGGGAGTGTGTTGGAGGGAGTGAGTAGGGGGTAGTGTGTTGGGGGGAGTGTGTTGGAGGGAGTGTGTTTAAGCGAGTGTGTTGGGGGGAGTGTGTTGGGGGGAGTGTGTTGGAGGGAGTGTGTTGGAGGGAGTGAGTAGGGGGGAGTGTGTAGGGGGGAGTGTGTTGGAGGGAGTGTGTTGGAGGGAGTGTGTTGGAGGGAGTGTGTAGGGGGGAGTGTGTTGGAGGGAGTGTGTTGGAGTGAGTGTGTTGGAGGGAGTGTGTTGGGGGGAGTGTGTTGGGGGGAGTGTGTTGGGGGGAGTGTGTTGGAGGGAGTGTGTTGGGGGGAGTGTGTTGGAGGGAGTGTGTTGGGGGGAGTGTGTTGGAGGGAGTGTGTTGGGGGGAGTGTGTTGGGGGGAGTGTGTTGGAGGGAGTGTGTAGGGGAGAGTGTGTTGGAGGGAGTGTGTTGGAGGGAGTGTGTTGGAGGGAGTGTGTTGGAGGGAGTGTGTTGGAGGGAGTGTGTTGGGGGGAGTGTGTTGGGGGGAGTGTGTTGGCGGGAGTGTGTTGGAGGGAGTGTGTTGGGGGGAGTGTGTTGGAGGGAGTGTGTTGGAGGGAGTGAGCAGGGGGAGTGTGTTGGGGTGAGTGTGTTGGAGGGAGTGTGTAGGGGGGAGTGTGTTGGAGGGAGTGTGTTGGAGGGAATGTGTTGGAGGGAGTGTGTTGGGGTGCGTGTGTTGGAGGGAGTGTGTTGGAGGGAGTGTGTTGGGGGGAGTGTGTTGGAGGGAGTGTGTTGGAGGGAGTGTGTTGGAGGGAGTGTGTTGGAGGGAGTGTGTTGAGGGGAGTGTGTTGGGGGGAGTGTGTTGGGTGGAGTGTGTTGGAGGGAGTGTGTTGGAGGGAGTGTGTAGGGGGGAGTGTGTTGGGGGGAGTGTGTTGGGGGGAGTGTGTTGGGGGGAGTGTGTTGGAGGGAGTGTGTTGGAGGGAGTGTGTTGGAGGGAGTGTGTTGGGGGGAGTGTGTTGGGGGGAGTGTGTTGGAGGGAGTGTGTTGGAGGTAGTGTGTTGGAGGGAGTGTGTTGAGGGGGAGTGTGTTGGGGGGAGTGTGTTGGGGGGAGTGTGTTGGGGGGAGTGTGTTGGGGAGAGTGTTCTGGAGGGAATGTGTTGGAGGGAGTATGTTGGAGGGAGTGTGTAGGGGGGAGTGTGTTAGGGGAGTGTGTTGGAGGGAGTGTGTTGGAGGGAGTGTTTTGGGAGGAGTGTGTTGGTGGGAGTGTGTTGGAGAGAGTGTGTAGGGGGGAGTGTGTTGGGGGAGTGTGTTGGAGGGGGTGTGTTGGAGGGAGTGTGTTGGGGGGAGTGTGTTGGAGGGAGTGTGTTGGAGGGAGTGTGTAGGGGGGAGTGTGTTGGGGGAGTGTGTTGGAGGGAGTGTGTTGGAGGGCGTGTGTTGGGGGGAGTGTGTTGGAGGGAGTGTGTTGGAGAGAGTGTGTTGGGGGGAGTGTGTTGGGGGGAGTGTGTTGGAGGGAGTGTGTTAGAGGGAGTGTGTTGGGGGGAGTGTGTTGGGGGAGGGTGTTGGAGGGAGTGTGATGGAGGGAGTGTGTTGGGGGAGTGTGTTGAAGGGAGTGTGTTGGAGGGAGTGTGTTGGGGGGAGTGTGTTGGAGGGAGTGTGTTGGGGGGAGTGTGTTGGGGGGAGTGTGTTGGCGGGAGTGTCTTGGAGGGAGTGTGTTGGAGGGAGTATGTTGGAGGGAGTGTGTTGGAGGGAGTGTTTTGGGGGGAGTGTGTTGGGGGTAGTGTGTTGGGGGGAGTGTGTTGGGGGAGTGTGTTGGAGGGAGTGTGTTGGAGGGAGTGTGTTGGGGGGAGTGTGTTGGAGGGAGTGTGTTGGAGGGAGTGTGTAGGGGGGGTGTGTTGGGGGAGTGTGTTGGAGGGAGTGTGTTGGAGGGCGTGTGTTGGGGGGAGTGGTTGGAGGGAGTGTGTTGGTGAGAGTGTGTTGGGGGGAGTGTGTTGGGGGGAGTGTGTTGGAGGGAGTGTGTTAGAGGAGTGTGTTGGGGGGAGTGTGTTGGGGGAGGGTGTTGGAGGGAGTGTGATGGGGGAGTGTGTTGGGGGAGTGTGTTGAAGGGAGTGTGTTGGAGGGGAGTGTGTTGGGGGGAGTGTGTGGAGGGGAGTGTGTTGGGGGGAGTGTGTTGGGGGGGAGTGTGTTGGCGGGAGTGTGTTGGAGGGAGTGTGTTGGAGGGAGTGTGTTGGAGGAAGTGTGTTGGAGGGAGTGTGTTGGGGGAGTGTGTTGGGGGTAGTGTGTTGGGGGGAGTGTGTTGGGGGGAGTGTGTTGGAGGGAGTGTGTTGGAGGGAGTGTGTTGGAGGGAGTGTGTTGGGGGAGTGTGTTGAAGGGAGTGTGTTGGAGGGAGTGTGTTGGGGGGAGTGTGTTGGAGGGAGTGTGTTGGGGGAGTGTGTTGGGGGGAGTGTGTTGGCGGGAGTGTCTTGGAGGGAGTGTGTTGGAGGGAGTATTTTGGAGGGAGTGTGTTGGAGGGAGTGTGTTGGGGGGAATGTGTTGGGGTAGTGTGTTGGGGGGAGTGTGTTGGGGGGAGTGTGTTGGAGGGAGTGTGTTGGAGGGAGTGTGTTGGGGGGAGTGTGTTGGAGGGAGTGTGTTGGAGGGAGTGTGTAGGGGGGAGTGTGTTGGGGGAGTGTGTTGGAGGGAGTGTGTTGGAGGGCGTGTGTTGGGGGGAGTGTGTTGGACGGAGTGTGTTGGAGAGAGTGTGTTGGGGGGAGTGTGTTGGGGGGGAGTGTGTTGGAGGGAGTGTGTTAGAGGTGGTGTGGGGGAGTGTGTTGGGGGAGGGTGTTGGAGGGAGTGTGATGGAGGGAGTGTGTTGGGGGAGTGTGTTGAAGGGAGTGTGTTGGAGGGAGTGTGTTGGGGGGAGTGTGTTGGAGGGTGTGTGGGGGGTGGTGGGGTGTTGGGGGGAGTGTGTTGGCGGGAGTGTGTTGGAGGGAGTGTGTTGGAGGGAGTGTGTTGGAGGGAGTGTGTTGGAGGGAGTGTGTTGGGGGGAGTGTGTTGGGGGTAGTGTGTTGGGGGGAGTGTGTTGGGGGGAGTGTGTTGGAGGGAGTGTGTTGGAGGGAGTGTGTTGGGGGGAGTGTGTTGGAGGGAGAGTGTTGGAGGGAGTGTGTTGGAGGGAGTGTGTTGGAGGGAGTGTGTTGGAGGGAGTATGTTGGAGGGAGTGTGTTGGGGGGAGTGTGTTGGGGGGAGTTTGTTGGAGGGAGTGTGTTGGAGGGAGTGTGTTGGGGGGAGTGTGTTGGAGGGAGTGTGTTGGAGGGAGTGTGTTGGAGGGAGTGTGTTGGAGGGAGTGTGTTGGAGGGAGTGTGTTGTGGGGAGTGTTTTGAGGGGAGTGTGTTGCAGGGAGTGCGTTGGAGGGAGTGTGTTGGGGGGAGTGTGTTGGGGGAAGTGTGTTGGAGGGAGTGTGTTAGAGGGAGTGTGTTGGAGGGAGTGTGTTGGGGGGAGTGTGTTGGGGGGAGTGTGTTGGAGGGAGTGTGTTGGAGGTAGTGTGTTGGAGGGAGTGTGTTGGAGGGAGTGTGTTGGGGGGAGTGTGTTGGAGGAAGTGTGTTTGGGGGAGTGTGTTGGGGGGAGTGTGTTGGGGGGAGTGTGTTGGAGGGAGTGTGTTGGAAGGAGTGTGTTGGAGGGAGTGTGTTGGAGGGAGTGAGTAGGGGGGGAGTGTGTTGGGGGGAGTGTGTTGGAGGAGTGTGTTTAAGCGAGTGTGTTGGGGGGAGTGTTTTGGGGGGAGTGTGTTGGAGGGAGTGTGTTGGAGGGAGTGAGTAGGGGGGAGTGTGTAGGGGGGAGTGTGTTGGAGGGAGTGTGTTGGAGGGAGTGTGTTGGAGGGAGTGTGTTGGAGGGAGTGTGTTGGAGGGAGTGTGTTGGGGGGAGTGTGTTGGGGGGAGTGTGTTGGGGGGAGTGTGTTGGGGGGAGTGTGTTGGGGGGAGTGTGTTGGAGGGAGTGTGTTGGAGGGAGTGTGTTGGAGGGAGTGTGTTGGGGGGAGTGTGTTGGGGGGAATGTGTTGGGGGGAGTGTGTTGGGGGGAGTATGTTGGGGGGGAGTGTGTTGGGGGGAGTGTGTTGGAGGGAGTGTGTAGGGGGGAGTGTGTTGGAGGGAGTGTGTTGGAGGGAGTGTGTTGGAGGGTGTGTGTTGGAGGGAGTGTGTTGGAGGGAGTGTGTTGGGGGGAATGTGTTGGCGGGAGTGTGTTGGAGGGAGTGTGTTGGGGGGAGTGTGTTGTAGGGAGTGTGTTGGAGGGAGTGAGTAGGGGGGAGTGTGTTGGGGGGAGTGTGTTGGATGGAGTGTGTAGGGTGGAGTGTGTTGGAGGGAGTGTGTTGGAGGGAGTGTGTTGGAGGGAGTGTGTTGGGGGGAGTGTGTTGGAGGGAGTGTGTTGGAGGGAGTGTGTTGGAGGGAGTGTGTTGGAGGGAGTGTGTTGGAGGGAGTGTGTTGGGGGGAGTGTGTTGGGGGGAGTGTGTTGGGGGGAGTGTGTTGGAGGGAGTGTGTTGGAGGGAGTGTGTTGGAGGGAGTGTGTTGGAGGGAGTGTGGTGGGGGGAGCGTGTTGGGGGAGTGTGTTGGGGGGAGTGTGTTGGGGGGGAGTGTGTTGGAGGGAGTGTGTTGGGGGGAGTGTGCTGGGGGGAGTGTGTTGGAGGGAGTGTGTTGGGGGGAGTGTGTTGGAGGAGTGTGTTGGAGGGAGTGTGTTGGAGGGAGTGTTTTGGGAGGAGTGTGTTGGAGGGAGTGTGTTGGAGAGAGTGTGTAGGGGGGAGTGTGTTGGAGGGAGTGTGTTGGGGGGAGTGTGTTGGAGGGAGTGTGTTGGAGGGAGTGTGTAGGGGGGAGTGTGTTGGGGGAGTGTGTTGGAGGGAGTGTGTTGGAGGGAGTGTGTTGGGGGGAGTGTGTTGGAGGGAGTGTGTTGGGGGGAGTGTGTTGGAGGGAGTGTGTTGGAGAGAGTGTGTTGGGGGGAGTGTGTTGGGGGGAGTGTGTTGGAGGGAGTGTGTTAGAGGGAGTGTGTTGGGGGGAGTGTGTTGGGGGAGTGTGTTGGAGGGAGTGTGATGGAGGGAGTGTGTTGGGGGAGTGTGTTGGAGGGAGTGTGTTGGAGGGAGTGTGTTGGGGGGAGTGTGTTGGAGGGAGTGTGTTGGGGGGAGTGTGTTGGAGGGAGTGTGTTGGGGGGAGTGTGATGGAGGGAGTGTGTTGGAGGGAGTGTGTTGGAGGGAGTGTGTTGGGGGGAGTGTGTTGGGGGGAGTGTGTTGGGGGGAGTGTGTTGGGGGAGTTTGTTGGAGGGAGTGTGTTGGAGGGAGTGTGTTGGGGGGAGTGTGTTGGAGGGAGTGTGTTGGAGGGAGTGTGTTGGAGGGAGTGTGTTGGAGGGAGTGTGTTGGAGGGAGTGTGTTGGAGGGAGTGTGTTGGAGGGAGTGTGTTGGGGGGAGTGTGTTGGAGGGAGTGTGTTGGAGGGAGTGTGTTGGAGGGAGTGTGTTGGAGAAAGTGTGTTGGGGGGAGTGTGTTGAGGGGAGTGTGTTGCAGGGAGTATGTTGGAGGGAGTGTGTTGGGGGGAGTGTGTTGGGGGAAGTGTGTTGGAGGGAGTGTGTTAGAGGGAGTGTGTTGGGGGGAGTGTGTTGGGGGAGTGTGTTGGAGGGAGTGTGATGGAGGGAGTGTGTTGGGGGGAGTGTCTTGGAGGGAGTGTGTTGGAGGGAGTGTGTTGGGGGAGTGTGTTGGAGGAAGTGTGTTTGGGGGAGTGTGTTGGGGAGAGTGTGTTGGAGGGAGTCTGTTTGGGGGAGTGTGTTGGGGGGAGTGTGTTGGAGGGAGTGTGTTGGAGGGAGTGTGTTGGAGGGAGTGTGTTGGGGGGAGTGTGTTGGAGGGAGTGTGTTGGAGAGAGTGTGTTGGGGGGAGTGTGTTGGGGGGAGTGTGTTGGAGGGAGTGTGTTAGAGGGAGTGTGTTGGGGGGAGTGTGTTGGGGGAGTGTGTTGGAGGGAGTGTGATGGAGGGAGTGTGTTGGGGGAGTGTGTTGGAGGGAGTGTGTTGGAAGGAGTGTGTTGGGGGGAGTGTGTTGGAGGGAGTGTGTTGGGGGGAGTGTGTTGGGGGGAGTGTGTTGGGGGGAGTGTGATGGAGGGAGTGTGTTGGAGGGAGTGTGTTGGAGGGAGTGTGTTGGGGGGAGTGTGTTGGGGGGAGTGTGTTGGGGGGAGTGTGTTGGGGGAGTTTGTTGGAGGGAGTGTGTTGGAGGAAGTGTGTTGGGGGGAGTGTGTTGGAGGGAGTGTGTTGGAGGGAGTGTGTTGGAGGGAGTGTGTTGGAGGGAGTGTGTTGGAGGGAGTGTGTTGGAGGGAGTGTGTTGGAGGGAGTGTGTTGGAGGGAGTGTGTTGGGGGGAGTGTGTTGGAGGGAGTGTGTTGGAGGGAGTGTGTTGGAGGGAGTGTGTTGGAGAAAGTGTGTTGGGGGGAGTGTGTTGAGGGGAGTGTGTTGCAGGGAGTATGTTGGAGGGAGTGTGTTGGGGGGAGTGTGTTGGGGGAAGTGTGTTGGAGGGAGTGTGTTAGAGGGAGTGTGTTGGGGGGAGTGTGTTGGGGGAGTGTGTTGGAGGGAGTGTGATGGAGGGAGTGTGTTGGGGGGAGTGTCTTGGAGGGAGTGTGTTGGAGGGAGTGTGTTGGGGGGAGTGTGTTGGAGGAAGTGTGTTTGGGGGAGTGTGTTGGGGAGAGTGTGTTGGAGGGAGTCTGTTTGGGGGAGTGTGTTGGGGGGAGTGTGTTGGAGGGAGTGTGTTGGAGGGAGTGTGTTGGAGGGAGTGTGTTGGGGGGAGTGTGTTGGGGGGAGTGTGTTGAAGGGAGTGTGTTGGGGGGATTGTGTTGGAGGGAGTGTGTTGGAGGGAGTGTGTTGGAGGGAGTGTGCTGGAGGGAGTGTGTTGGATGGAGTGTGTTGGAGGGAGTGTTTTGGGGGGAGTGTGTTGGGGGGAGTGTGTTGGGGGGAGTGTGTTGAAGGGAGTGTGTTGGGGGGATTGTGTTGGAGGGAGTGTGTTGGAGGGAGTGTGTTGGAGGGAGTGTGTTGGAGGGAGTGTGTTGGGGGGAGTGTGTTGGAGGGAGTGTGCTGGAGGGAGTGTGTTGGAGGGAGTGTGTTGGAGGGAGTGTGTTGGAGCGAGTGTGTTGGAGGGAGTGTGTTGGAGGGAGTGTGTTGGGGGGAGTGTGTTGGAGGGAGTGTGTTGGAGGGAGTGTGTTGGGGGGAGTGTGTTGGAGGGAGTGTGCTGGAGGGAGTGTGTTGGAGGGAGTGTGTTGGAAGGAGTGTGTTGGAGGGAGTGTGTTGGAGGGAGTGTGTTGGAGGGAGTGTGTTGGGGGGAATGTGTTGGGGGGAGTGTGTTGTAGGGAGTGTGTTGAGGGGAGTGTGTTGGAGGGAGTGTGTTGGAGGGAGTGTGTTGGGGGGAGTGTGTTGGGGGGAGTGTGTTGGAGGGAGTGTGTTAGAGGGAGTGTGTTGGAGGGAGTGTGTTGGAGGGAGTGTGTTGGAGGGAGTGTGTTGGAGGGAGTGTGTTGGAGGGAGTGTGTTGGAGGGAGTGTGTTGGAGGGAGTGTGTTGGGGGGAGTGTGTTGGAGGGAGTGTGTTGGAGGGAGTGTGTTGGAGGAGTGTGTTGGGGGGAGTGTGCTGGAGGGAGTGTGTTGGATGGAGTGTGTTGGAGGGAGTGTGTTCGAGGGAGTGTTTTGGAGAGAGTGTGTTGGAGGGAGTGTGTTGGAGGGAGTGTGTTGGGGGGAGTGTGCTGGAGGGAGTGTGTTGGATGGAGTGTATTGGAGGGAGTGTGTTGGGGAGAGTGTGTTGGGGGGATTGTGTTGGAGGGAGTGTGTTGGAGGGAGTGTGTTGGAGGGAGTGTGTTGGAGGGAGTGTGTTGGAGGGAGTGTGTTGGGGGGAGTGTGTTGGGGGGAGTGTGTTGGGGGGAGTGTGTTGGGGGTAGTGTGCTGGAGGGAGTGTGCTGGAGGGAGTGTGTTGGATGGAGTGTGTTGGAGGGAGTGTGTTGGAGGGAGTGTGTTGGAGGGAGTGTGTTGGAGGGAGTGTGTTGGAGGGAGTGTGTTGGAGGGAGTGTGTTGGGGGGAGTGTGTTGGGGGGAGTGTGTTGGGGGGAGTGTGTTGGGGGTAGTGTGCTGGAGGGAGTGTGCTGGAGGGAGTGTGTTGGATGGAGTGTGCTCCGTGTTTATCCCCACGTTCGTTCTGCCCACGTGCGCTTTGTTTCCGTTCGCTTGCGTACAGCGACATCCGTGCGCGAGTGAGAGAGTGACGGAGTCGTCTTCGGCTCGAGTTCTCGACTCTCCTCCTGCTTTTGGGCACCGTGCAACCTGAGCCGAGAGCCCCCCCCCTCTCCCCCGCCTCTCCCCCACCGCTCTCCGTGCCCAACGCCATTTTCGCGTCGTTACCGCGCGCGATCCCCGGCAATGATCGGCCTCGCAGCCGCCGCGCACGTGCCGCAGAGAATGAACACTGCGCCTCGCCGGGACAATGCGCCGCCTCACCATCGTCTCTCCGCGCTCACCGCTTTCAGGATACCTTCCGCGACGAAAGAAACACCTCACCACCCTCCAACCCTCCCCTACCCCGTGCCCCCGTGGCCCCCGTGGCCTCGTGGCTCCCTGCCAGTGAGCCGTGCCCCGCGTGCGGCCGAGCGAGGCCCCCCCGGACGTGAACGCGACCCGCGACGCGCAATTAGGGCCCCCGGCCGAGTCGCTGAAAGCAGCACTTAGCGTGGCCCCCTCCCTCCCCTCGCCTCCCCCCTCCCTTCCTCCCCGGTGCCGCGCTCCTTTTGTTCTCGGCACCGAACGCGCGGCAGGCGGGCGGGGCCGCGAGGGTAAACACCGCGCGCAATGCGGCGGCCGTGGCGGCCTGCGAGAGCGAGTGGACCTGCGGAGACACGGAGCGCTCGTGCGCGTCTATTGTGAGGCACGCGTGCTCAGGATGGAGGCCAGGTTACCGGGAGTGGTAAATCAGAGGTCGGCGACCTGAATCGTGGTGGTGGTGATGGTGCCGATGAGACTCTCTCTCTCTGTAAGAGCGGTCCGTGGAGGGTCAGGGGGTCGCGACTGCGCACCGGCCGAGCGATTTAAAAGAAGAAAAGCGAAATGGAGGTTTTGGTGGTGTCAACGGCAGAGGTGGCCGTGGTGACCTCCCGACCTGCGATTCTGAAACAAAGTTGCGCGGGTTCGCTGTCGACGCCGCGCCCGATCGAGGAGACCCCCCACCCCACCACCCACACCGCACAAACTCGCGGTGTCGCGGGCACGAAACTCGCTGCTGCTGGCGGTCCGCTGGGTTCCCCACGTGACCACGCGCGATGCTAAACGTCTCAAAATGCGACAACGTTTTGTTTGTCGGAGCCTGAGACCCCCCGACACCGGCGGAATCCACGCAGAGCGCGCGGGGTGCGGGCCTGACCGTGACTCCCAATTGCAAGAAGCCACGGACTGCTCTCAATGCAATCACTTTCACATCTTTCGTCTTCTCATGTCGTTTCTGTGCCAGGGCACACAGCTCAACGACGCGCCTAGACGCTGAGGACCAGCCGGCCGTTGTTTGGGTTGCGTCTTCGTGAAACAATCGATAACTTTACACCCCTATTTGGGGGGGGGGCACTGATAGCCCACTGAGTCTCACGGGAGAGGAAGGCCGGACATACGGCGAGTGTGTTCGTGACCCCGTCTGTGCGGGCTTCCCAGTGTTAGTCCCGCGGATGCGGGGGCTTTCTTCCGGCGCCCTGGTTCCCTCCCATGCGGAGTCCCGTTCACTCATAAATGGGAAATTGCCCTTAAACATCCCAGAGTCGGATCATCCTGAAATAGTCTTGAGGCTCGGTGAGGATTTCCCATAGACAAATGCAGGGCTCCGTTATTGTTGTGATTCGAGACATAAGCATTTCAATATAGAAGAGAGACAGAAAAAAACCCCGATGTAATTGAACTAAAAACACAAATGTCTCATGCAGCAGCGGCAGAATTACACACACACCAGGGTGCAAAGCTCGCGGCGAGTCTACGCGGCCAGATTCACATCCAGAAGCGGCGGAAAGACGTCGCGTTTCACCCAGTATTGTACGAGATGAAACCTTCTCCCGTATCGCGTGGATGTTGGCCAAAACTGTCCCCCTTGCTCGGTGCCCGCGATTCTGTTCCCGTTACACACCGCGCCAGTCGCTCATTTGAGGCAGAGTTGACCGAGAGGAGGTCCAGGAGCGGTCCAACGTCATCGTCACTGATGACGGCTGCGAGATGGAATCGAAGCACTCGGATTTTTCGGGTTCGTAGCGCAGTGCGCTAACCACGGACCTCTCTCACACACGGATGCAAAGACAAAGATCCCCCGTAAGCCTGTAACAGACTGTAGGGGCAAGTGCTGTTAGCGAGCACCTATGAAGGCCGGCACAGCACACGACGGGCTGGGTGGCCAACACCACGCCCGGCCGCCTTTGTCTCCCTAGTGGCGATGTTTACACGCACACACGCAGCAGGTACAGACAGGCACACACACGCAGCAGACACACAGACACACACACGCAGCAGACACACAGACACACACACACGCAGCAGACACACAGACACACACCGTCACGTTGTCGACCGAGACCGCACACGAGGCGTCCTCTCACAGCACGGCCGATTGCACATCGCGTAAACACCGCTCGTTTGTTTACATCTGTCATCGGCGTCATCGTCATCGACATCATCATCATCACATTCGCGTCGTCATTCCAGTTCTCACAAGCGAATGCCTAAATAAATACACCTACAAATTATAATGACAACACGAGCAGACGTTAAACAGATACACTAACACGCGTGTGTGTGTATATCTATATTTACACATTGCCAAGATCCAAACGCGCCCTAAACGGGATATTAAATATTAGACTCCTGCACAAGCACAAAGAAAAGATATCGATTGACAGTGGCCATCAAAATCGCGATACGCGTGAACGCACAGCTCATCTCGCAGTCTACGCGACCGCGCAGAGTAGACTACACATATGTGTGTGTGCGTGTGTTAGCACTTGCCCCAACAATCTGTTAAGGCTATGTAGGGTACCTTTATATGTGTTTGTGTTTATAAGCAGATGGGAGCGGTAGTGCAGTGGTTAGCGCGTTGCGCTACGAACCCGGCGACGCGCGTTCGATTCCCGCTCTGTTCGCGCGTGTGTTTCGTTTGTTCCTTGTGATTGTCGTGGCGCGGCACACGTGGAGTGAGCATCATTTGATGCAGTGGCGTAAATCTATTCTCGTTAACTCATTTAGCCACACTTTTCGTGACAGGGCCCTCGCGAAATCCGTGGCAGTGTCGAGACTCAGTCTGGAAGGAGGTGTTGCTATTAACGCGTTCACACATCCATTGCTTTCATTGATTTACGCAGCGGGCATTCTTCCTCTTCGTGTCACGGTCGCTGAGCGCAGGGCCCAAGCACGCCGAGCGGCCAGCAACAAAGAGCACCATTCAAGTTGCAATCGGTACGAGTTCAATACGCGTCTCGTATTGAGCAGCTTTCTTGTTGTCAGAGCGGAGGGTAAAAGAGACGATGATGGGAGGAGGGAATTCCAAAGTGGAACGGTGAGAGGGAAGACGCGATAAGAGATGTAGGTAACATACAGTGTGATGAATAAGTGAGTGGGTGAGTGAGTGTTGTTGTGAGCTTATTCTAGATTTGAAGTTTTTGTGACTGCAATGATCCATACTCTTTGGTTCTTTCGGTAAAGTCACGTAAGTGAAAATAAAATCAAAAATGAAAACAACTAAATTAAGCCATCTCTTTGGCAAACTTCAATGATTGTTTTCGCGGTGGTGGTCCCCACCTGATGAAGGACGCTTGTGTTGTGCCTGAAACGGCGTGATTTAATTTAGTTGTTTTCATTTTTTTTTATTGTTGTGACCTGCAGTGTGGTGAGTGAGAGGGTGAGTGAGTGTCGTTGTGACCTGAAGTGTTGTGAGTGGGTGGGTGAGTGAGTGTTCTTGTGATCTGCATGGTGGTGAGTGAGTGTTCTTGTGAGCTGCAGTGTGGTGAGTGGGTGAGTGAGTTGTTGTGACCTGCAGTGTGGTGAGTGAGTGGGTGAGTGAGTGTTGTTGTGATCTGCAGTGTGGTGAGTGAGTGGGTGAGTGAGTGTTGTTGTGATCTGCAGTGTGGTGAGTGAGTGGGTGAGTGAGTGTTGTTGTGATCTGCAGTGTGGTGAGTGAGACGGTGAGTGAGTGTGTTGTTGTGACCTGCAGTGCGGTGAGTGGGGGGTGGGTGAGTGTTGTTGTGACCTGCAGTGTGGTGAGTGGGTGAGTGATTGTTGTTGTGACCTGGAGTGTGGTGAGTGAGACGGTGAGTGAGTGTGTTGTTGTGACCTGCAGTGCGGTGAGTGGGTGGGTGAGTGTTGTTGTGACCTGGAGTGTGGTGAGTGAGACGGTGAGTGAGTGTGTTGTTGTGACCTGTAGTGCGGTGAGTGGGTGGGTGAGTGTTGTTGTGACCTGCAGTGTGGTGAGTGGGGGGGGTGGGTGAGTGTTGTTGTGACCTGCAGTGTGCTGAGTGGGTGAGTGAGTGTTGTTGTGACCTGCAGTGTGGTGAGTGGATGCAGTGGACGAGTCGTGGTTAATGTCCTTGTTCATGCCATTTCAATTCTCTGTTCAATATGATTCATAAACAATTTGACAAGAGGGAAGTAATGTTGCAATTCATTTACAAAACACATCAGGTATGTAACGACGTCTTGAGCCACTGCACCTGAATCGCGTTGTTTTGTAAGGAGCACTGCGCCGTGGCGCATCGCGGTCACTGTTCAGCGCAAAGCGCAAATCGCCACCAGACTGCAGAGTCCAACACTCCCGGCTCCTGATGGAGTCCAACACACCCAGCTGCTGATGGAGTCCAACACTATACTCTTTGGTTCTTTCGGTAAAGTCACGTAGGTATAAAAAAAAATTCAATCACGACGTTTCGATCGCAACACAAGCAATCATCAGGAGGGAAAACCACAGCAATATTTTTTTTTTGCTGACGTGGGAGAAAGATACCGTGGTAAGAGGTTATATAGGTAAGAGAGGGGGGAGGAGCAAGGGAGGGGGGTAGAGGGAGGGAAGCGTTGCGTGGACGCCAGGAAAGGGAGACGTGAAGCTAGGACGGGGGGGCAGTGGGCGGGGCTGGGAGTGGGGTGCTGAGAGTGCTCGTGATGAACGGGGGGGTAGGACGCAACAACAAAGCAGCAACAGTACCAATAAAGGCAACAACCCCCATGCAGCAGCAATGCCAAACGCTCGGGATGTAGTTAACTCGGCAAAATAGACTAGTGCCCGGTAAATATGGTGGAACAACCATAAAGTATTTAAGATTTTACCTGGTTAATAACATCCTTCCAATGATTGCTTACTTTGTATCCATCTTCTCGGTTGAAGTTATGTCGATGTTTATATATCTGGATGGCTTCATGAACAAACCTTTGATAGCCCGAAGGTTTGCAGAGCACCTTGGTCTCGGAAAAAAGCAATATTATGAAATCCCACAGCGTTATAGCAATGGTCAGCCACGGCAGATCTGCCTTGTGCTCGCGAACACGGTCCAAGATATGATGTTTCGTTTCCCCAATAAAACAATCACCACAAGTGCAACTTAATTTGTAGACTCCCGGATATTGCATGTCAGGAATGACATCCTTCACAGATGGGATTAGATTACGGATTTTGTGTACTGTATTGAATCGGACCTGGATCTTGTGTTTGTTTAAGATTTTACCAATCTTTTTGGTAACGCCTGCTATGTATGCTAACATGATAGTTTTGATCGGCGTCTCAGGGGGTTGTTTATCCATGGTTGGAGAAATTATTTTGCAGAAAATGCCTTCCGAATATCCATTCATCTTAAGCGGCCTGGTGTATGTGTTCCAGTTCACTGGCTAGGTGGTGTTGGTCATAAATGCAGTGGGCCCTATGGTATAGTGTTTTGATGAGGGCATTCTTCTGTGCCGGATGGTGGTGGGAATCAGGTTTCAGATATGAATCTGTGTGGATGGCTTTCCTATAGACAGAGTGTCCCAAAGAGCCATCAGGCTTCTGCTCAAACAAAACATCAAGGAATGGTAGCTTACCATCCTTCTCCACTTCCATGGTGAATTTTATGGATGGGTGTATAGAATTAATGTGGTTGAGAAATCGGTTCAATGCTGGTAGGCCATGTGGCCAAATGATGAAACTGTCATACAAATATCTCTTCCACAAGGAATGACGTAGGGTGGATGTCTGGATGGCATCTGTTTCAAATTTCTCCATGAAAACATTCGCTATCACTGGTGATAATGAGGAACCCATGGGGGTACCTTCATTTTGTTTGTAGAAAGTACCATTCCAGGTGAAGTAAGTGTTGGTAAGGCAGTGCCTCACCAGAGTAGGAACATCAGGGTTCCGTCCATGTTGGACTAAATTTTCAATTATTGCTAAGGTCTCAGGCACTGGAATCTTGGTGAACAGAGAAACCACATCAAAGCTGATGATAAGATCATCTGGGGACAGTGAAATGCCCTTGATTATAGATACCAAGTGAGCTGAATTATGTACTGCTGAGGTAGTCTTGCCAGTGAATGGAAGCAAGGTATCAGACGGAAAATGGGTTAGCTTGTAGGTAGGTGAGTTGATAGTGGAAACGATGGGCCGAAGTGGAGTGCCTTCTTTGTGGATCTTAGGAAGACCATATAATCTGGGTGGTCTAGATGCAGAAGGTTTTAGGGACAGCCGTTTGACTGGTTCGATAAGGGAATTCGAACTGGTAATGATATTATTGTTTTTTTGTAGTCAGGCTGTTAGTAGGATCTTTGTTGATTTTGGTGTAGCTGCCATCAATAAAAAGGTCCTGGATCTTGTTGTTGTATGTGGTTTTATCCATGATGACAGCGGCATTGCCCTTGTCAGCCGAGAGGATGACTATATCATCCCTCTTTTTCAATTTTGCGAGTTCAGAGAACTCATCGTTAGACTGTTCTGCCTCACGGCAGGTGTTTTGCTCCACGGCAAGAGTGGTTGTGTGTGTAAACAGGAATTTCCTGTTTTGAGGTTGAGTCACATGACCAGGAAGTTACGATTTAAGATTCCCTCTCAACCACGCGGGTGTCAGCCATTTCACAGTACAAAATGGAGGCATAAATAACGTCTCGGTGACCACAGGTGCATCTGTTCATTTGGGGACTTTAAGAAGCATTGTCTGTAAATTCGTTTATGTTCTTATAATACTGGAAATGCTGTTATAATGTTAGAATGACCGTTATAATGCTGTAAATGCCTTTATAATGCTGTTAAATTGTTATGATAAATATGAAGCCTAGTTAACAACAAAGCCTGCCACTTGTGACTTGTAATTAAATAAGCCGAGTCAGACTCGTACCCATGTAACCATATTGCGATCTTCAGAGCAAGGATGATGAACTATCTCATCCACAGTTCAGTATTATGTAGTGCTGTACATTTAGGCTGCAGCATGTTGATAACACAATGTGCCCTTACTTAACACATTAGCGTATTCTCTTCTATAGCTATTCAGTACTAATGTAGGTGCATGGTCCATCCAGGATCTATTGTTGAGTTTCATGTTATCTAAGACAATGTTATGATGCTGTAGTGTTCCTTCATTGTATTGATATTACCAAGTATTAACATAGGCTGTATTTTTGCTGTGTTTTTCTATCAGTTTTACCTCGTTCAATTCATTAAATACGTTTGGAGTCGGATGTTCACTCTGGCTCGGAAGGTTTATTGAATGCGAGGTTATCTACTCAGATAGTGGTGCAATGCAGCGCACAGCAAGGCCGAGACAGTAAAAAGACATTCTTCTAGAAGCTCTCAACCAACCAGCTCCTCAAGCTTTGAGCTCTCAAGCCACCAGCTATTCAGCTAGTCTACATTACATTTGTGTTGCAAGCATCGCAGCATGGAAAGCCAGAGTTCAGCAGGGAGAGATGCTGAAGCAAGTGATTTAAGCAATCCAGTACCTCCCATCCTGCCTTGGAAAGCTATGATGCTGAGAAGCAAGACCTTGATGCCAGGATACAAAGGGCATGGGACCGGGTTGAAGCAGACATATCTAAAGCTCAAAACGCCTCAGACACAGTGGCCTCAATTCAGCGGGCCATCCAGCGAGTGAAGGTGAGCAGTTCAAGCTACAAGCTGCTGGCAAATAAATGCATCTCCCTCCTGATGAAGGTGAAAACAAATGAGGGCATCGAGGGAGGGCGCATGCAACAGCACTTCCTTGAACTGCTCGATGATACTGTGAAGGAGGTGATACAAGACGCAATGGACCGTGTGGAGGGCTTAACAGAGACACGATCTCAGCACTCTGTCTCATCCAAGTCCACCACAAGATCTAAAGGTTCAGCACACTCAAATACATCATCTACTAGTATGGCAGCAGCTCAGGCACGTGCAGCAGTAGAAGCAGCAAACACCCGTATCGCCCACATGGTTGAAGAGGAAGCCATGTTAATTGAAAAGGCCCGCATACACGAATAATCAAGCATAGCAATTGCTGCTGCACGGAGGAAAGCAGAGCTTGAAGAACAATAGAGTACATTAGTGGCTACTGCCGCACGGAGGAAAGCAGAGCTTGAAGAGCAAGAGAGTATATTAGTGGCTACTGCCACACGGAGGAAAACTGAGCTGGATGCTAGGCTAAGTACCCTACAGCTCAAAAAAGAAGCAGCTGATGCAAGGTCCCAAGCAGAGGTGCTCGAAGCAGCAGCCAATCTGGATAAGGAAGATAATTGGAGTGAGTTTGGCACTCAGATGCCTGTCAAGGACCGTGATCAACTCACCAGAAAAAATATTTTGGACTGGTCTGGACAATGCACCAATGCTCCTCCACCAAACGATACTGAACAAAGGGTGGACGTTGAGGCATCGCCATTTTCATACCGAGTGAAGATGAATGCTGTCTACGGGAATGGTGGAAATGCATATCCTGCCCTGGCAGTTAGTCGCCGACTCGGCGTCGCACACGAGGGGTCAGATGTGGATGCACCAAGTCAGACCCACATTCCAGACAGTCACATAAAGGGATCAAACCAACATGATCGAAACCTTTTGGGCCCACAATCTAACGCCATCGCGAATGACGGCATGCAAGGCAATGCAGCCAATAATGGCACCTGACAAGCGCTAGTATGGACAAACCCTGGATCAGCAGGCTTAAGGGACTTTGCTAGGTACCTGGCTCACCGCGAACTAATCAACACAGGACTCGTTAAGTTTGATGGCCACTCTGAGAACTATCGAGCCTGGAGCTCTACCTTCAGGAATGCAATCAGAAATGCAGACATCTCTGCAAGTGAAGAACTAGACCTGTTGGTGAAATAGTTAGGAAACGAATCTACAGAGTACGCAAAGAGGATCCGGTCGGCAAACATAGACGACCCTGCCTCAAGCCTGCATGCGGTGTGGGAGAGGCTCGAGGAGTGCTATGGTAGCCCAGAAACCATTGAGAAGGCTCTCTTCAAGAAGTTGCAAAACTTTCCAAAAATCTCTGGTCGAGAGAATACAAGTTTGCGAGAGCTTGGAGATCTTTTGATGGAGCTTGAATCAGCCCAGGCTGACTCCTACTTACCAGGTCTCATTTTCTTGAATACCTACCATGGCGTGGACCCCATCGTAGAGAAATTGCCATTTGACGTATAGGTTAATAACATCCTTCCAATGATTGCTTACTTTGTATCCATCTTCTAGGTTGAAGTTATGTCTATGTTTATATATCTGGATGGCTTCATGAACTCTGCAGGTTCGAAACACTGCACGGCAAATTTCCAAGTGATGAGAGTGGGCAGGGCTGGGAGTAAAAGACTGGAGATGCGGATATGTATATATAAACCAAGTTAGACCTTGGCTGCCTTTTAGTTTATATTCATAGCAATAGGGTGGAACGCATCAGGAGATTGACGCAGTCGGAGCAATGGAATTACGTTCCAACTGAGCAGAATCCAGCAGATCTCGCAACTAGGTCCGTCCCTGCATCTCTGCTGAAGCAAACCATCTGGTTGACGGGTCCAGCGTTCCTCTTACGATGTGACGGTGGCCCATGTACTACCAAAGAGACCTTTGGACTCATAGAGCCCGAGTCAGACAAGGAGATTCGTCTTCAAGTGACAACTTTCGTAACAAATGTGCGACCAAGAAGTCCACTGAGTCCACACCATTTTGAACATTTCTCGAAATGGACGACGCTCGTGCGAGCAATAGCACATCTAATGCATATCGCAGACTGCTTCCATCGCCCGATGAGAGGCACCACTGGTAGCTGCAATGGATGGCATCACTGCACAGTGCCACGCACTGAAGACGAGCTTTCCAGAACAAGGAAATCAATCTTCCGCTGTGTGCAACAAGCAGCTTATGCAAGTGAGATCAAGGCAATCAACAAGAGAGAAGACCTTCCTAGGGTCAGCACCCTCAGGAAATTAAACCCCAGGATGGACAAAGACGGCTTGCTCAGGATCAGTAGTCGGCTATGGAATGCAAAATTAGATGAGGGTGAACAAAACCCCCTCATAATCCCAAGCCAGAGCTACATCGCAATTGTACTTGTGCGCTATAACCACGAGAAGGTCAAGCACCAAGGTCGGCACTTCACAGAAGGAGCAATCCGATCTGCAGGGGTGTGGATCGTTGGAGCAAAGAGGTGTATCGCCAGCACAATCCACAAGTGTATCAGGTGTCGCAAGCTACGTGGAAAACAGGAAGAACAGAAAATGGCAGACCTCCCAGCTGATCGACTCAGTGTGGAACCTCCCTTCACCTCTGTAGGGATGGACGTGTTCGGACCATGGACAGTCATCTCCCGCCGCACCAGAGGAGGGCTCGCGAACAGCAAACATTGGGCAGTGCTGTTCACCTGTATGAGTACACGAGCAATGCACATCGAAGTCATCGAGTCCATGGACTCTTCAAGCTTTATAAATGCACTCTGGAGATTCTTCGCCAAAAGAGGGCCAGCCAAGCAACTCCGTTCTGATTGTGGAACCAATTTCACTGGAGCATGTAAAGAGCTTAAGATCAATACAGAAAATGTTAACGATTATTCTGCAGGAAAAAAACCTTAGTGACCAAGGCTGCACATAGATCTTCAATTCTCCTCACTCTTCGCATATGGGTGGAGCCTGGGAACGCATGATCGTGATTGCTCGACGCATTCTCGACTCCATGCTGTGTGATGTCGGGTCCACACGGCTCTCTCACGAGGTCTTGACCACTCTCATGGTTGAGGTCAAAGATATAATTAACTCAAGACCCCTGATCCCCGTCTCAACCGACCCGGAGTCACCATTCATCTTGACTCCTGCTACACTTCTTACCCAGAAGGCAGACGTGCTCACAGCACCCACCGAGGAGGTCAGCACTGCAGACGTCTAGAGACGTTAATGGAGACAAGTGCAGAGCTGCGCCAACACGTTCTGGCGTCGCTGGCAAAACGAGTATCTTACGACACTTCAAGTGCGCAGCAAGTGGCAGTCGAACAGACCAGACATCCAAGAAGGTTACCTTGTCCTACTAAAGAACAACCAAGTCAAACGGAATGAGTGGCCAATGGGCCGCATCCTCAAGATGATTCCCAGTGCCGATGGAAAAGTTCAAAAGGTCGAGGTTATGATTGCGAAGCAAGGTGTCGCAAGAACTTTCGTCAGGCCCATAGTTGAGACAGTACTACTTCTCTCTCGCAGAGATACGGACAAATAAGTTGACCCGTTGAAGTTTGTTATACATTTGTTTATGAGATAGAAAATAAATGGTCGGATGTTCACCCTGGCTCTGAAGGTTTATTGAATGCGAGGTTATCTACTCGGATAGCGGTGAAACGCAGCGCACAGCGAGGCCGAGACAGTTACTAATGTTTTTTTTGCATTTTTAAGGATGGTGGCAATTTCAGCTCTAGCAAAGTCTGGCGGGATGTGTCCCAAGCCTTTGAGGGCTACGTCGACCTACGAGATTATATCATCCACTGGGATATGTTTCGGGGTGACTGCGAAATTCAACCCCTTAGCTAGTACCGATTTTGGGCTGTCAGAGATTGGGATGTTACTCTGATTGATGACAATCTGATTAAGATCTAACTTTTTAACGTGTGAATGAGGCTTCTTTTTTGACAGGTTGAATTTAGCGATCATGTTAGCTTTACATTTGGTTGACATTGAATTAGCAGAGGAGACTGTCATGCTATCTACATGGTCCCAATCAGAAGTGGACATTTTATCTGTTAATATTAGGTGTGATTGTAAGAGAGTCTTGTCTAAGCTATCAAGTTCAAATCAGAGCAATCTTATTCTCTCTGATATTAGTGATAGGCTGGCTTTAAACAAGATCCGTTTAGCGTTAGGAGAAGTGACAGCAGCAGGATGTGAGTGTAAATGCGGTAGGTATTACCTTGTTATCGCGGCATCTCTTGAGGAAGGTTAGCGACTCGATTAGCTGCGCCTTATTGTCCCATTGTCTGTTAAAAGCTCTAACCGATATGTGGAAACCCTCCCCGTAGAGGTGGTTCAATCTAGATTTGAAGTTTTAGTGACTGCAAGGATCCATACTCTTTGGTTCTTTCGGAAAAGGTCACATAGGTATAACAATAAAAATAAAATCAATTAAATCAAGACGTTTCGATTGCAACACAATCAATCATCATCAATGGGCAAAACCACAGCAATAGTTTTTAGTACCACATGGACTGAACCCTGATGTTCCTACTCTGGTGAGGCACTGCCTTACCAACACTTACTTCACCTGGAATGGTACTTTCTGCAAACAAAATGAAGGTACCCCCATGGGTTCCCCCTTATCACCAGTGATAGCGAATGTTTTCATGGAGAAATTTGAAACAGATGCCATCCAGACATCCACCCTACGTCCTTCCTTGTGGAAGAGATATGTGGATGACATTTTCGTCATTTGGCCACATGGTCTACCAGCATTGAACCAATTTCTCAACCACATTAATTCCATACACCCATCCATCAAATTCACCATGGAAGTGGAAAAGGATGGTAAGCTACCATTCCCTGGATGTTTTGTTTGAGAAGAAGCCTGATGGCTCTTTGGGACACTGTCTACAGGAAAGCCACCCACACAGATTCCTATCTGAAACCTGATTCCCACCACCATCCGGCACAAAACAATTCCCTCATCAAAACACTACACCACAGGGCCCACTGAATTTCTGACAAACACCACATAGCCAGTGAACTGGAATACGTACACCAGGCCCTCAAGATGAATGGATATTCGGACGGCATTATCCGCAAAGCAATTTCTCCAACCATGGAGAAACAAACCCCTGAGACGCCGATCAAAACTATTACGTTACCATACATAGCAGGCGTTACCAAATGATTGCCAAAATCTTAAACAAACACAAGATCCAGGTCCGATTCAATACAGTACACAAAATCCGTGATCTAATCCCATCTGTGAGGGATGTCATTCCTGACATGCAATATCCGGGAGTCTACAAACTAAGTTGCACTTGTGGTGATTGTTATATTGGGGAAACGAAACGTCATATCTCGGACCGTGTTCGCGAGCACAAAGCAGATCTTAAAACGGTAGAACTAATACCTCCGCTGTGGCTGACCATTGCTATAACGCTGTGGGCTTCATGATATTGTTTTTTTCCGAGACCAAGGTGCTCTGCAAACCTTCGGGCTACTATCAAAGGTTTGTTCATGAAGCCATCCAGATATATAAACATAGACATAACTTCAACCGAGAAGATGGATACAAAGTAAGCAATCATTGGAAGGATGTTATTAACCAGGTCAAATCTGAAATACTTTATCGTTGTTCCACCATATTACCCAGGCACTAGTCTATTTTGCCGAGTTAACTACATCCCTAGCGTTTGGCATTGCTGCTGCATGGGGGTTATTGCCTTTATTGGTACTGTTGCTGCTTTGTTGTTGCGTCCTACCCCCCCCCCCCCCCCCCGTTCATCACGAGCACTCTCAGCACCCCACTCCCAACCCCACCCACTGCCCCCCGTCCTAGCTTTACGTCTCTCTCTCCTAGCGTCCACGCAACGCTTCCCTCCCCATACCCCCCTCCCTTGCTCCTGCCCCCTCTCTTACCTATATAACCTCTTAACACGGCATCTCTCTCCCACTTCAGCAAAACAATTCTTGCTGTGGTTTTCCCACCTGATGATGGTTGCTTCTGTTACGATCGAAATTTCGTGATTTCATTTATGTGATTTTTATTTTTATACCTACGTGACTTTACCGAAAGAACCAAAGAGTATGGATCCCTGCAGTCACGAAAACTTCAAATCCAACACCCCCGGCTCCTGGTGGAGTCCAACACCCCCGGCTCCTGGTGGAGTCCAACACTCCCGCCTCCTGGTGGAGTCCAACACCCCCGGCTCCTGGTGGAGTCCAACACTCCCGGCTCCTGGTGGAGTCCAATACTCCCGCCTCCTGGTGGAGTCCAACACTCCCGGCTCCTGGTGGAGTCCAATACCCCCGGCTCCTGGTGGAGTCCAACACCCCCGGCTCCTGGTGGAGTCCAACACTCCCGCCTCCTGGTGGAGTCCAATACTCCCGCCTCCTGGTGGAGTCCAACACTCCCGGCTCCTGGTGGAGTCCAACACTCCCGGCTCCTGGTGGAGTCCAACACCCCCGGCTTGTGGTGGAGTCCAACACTCCCGGCTCCTGGTGGAGTCCAACACCCCCGGCTCGTGGTGGAGTCCAACACTCCCGGCTCCTGGTGGAGTCCAACACTCCCGGCTCCTGGTGGAGTCCAACACCCCCGGCTCCTGGTGGAGTCCAATACTCCCGGCTCCTGGTGGAGTCCAACACTCCCGGCTCCTGGTGGAGTCCAACACTCCCGACTCGTGGTGGAGTCCAACACTCCCGACTCGTGGTGGAGTCCAACACTCCCGGTTCCTGGTGGAGTCCAACACCCCCGGCTCCTGGTGGAGTCCAACACTCCCGGCTCCTGGTGGAGTCCAACACTCCCGACTCGTGGTGGAGTCCAACACTCCCGACTCGTGGTGGAGTCCAACACTCCCGACTCGTGGTGGAGTCCAACACTCCCGACTCGTGGTGGAGTCCAACACTCCCGACTCGTGGTGGAGTCCAACACTCCCGGTTCCTGGTGGAGTCCAATACTCCCGGCTCCTGGTGGAGTCCAACACTCCCGACTCGTGGTGGAGTCCAACACTCCCGACTCGTGGTGGAGTCCAACACTTCCGACTCGTGGTGGAGTACAACACCCCCGGCTACTGGTGGAGTCCAACACTCCCGGCTCCTGGTGGAGTCCAACACTCCCGGCTCCTGGTGGAGTCCAACACTCCTGGCTCCTGGTGGAGTCCAATACTCCAGCCCCTGATGGAGTCCAATACTCCCGGCTCGTGATGGAGTCCAACACTCCCGGCTAATGATGATGGAGTCCAACACTCCTGGCTCCTGATGGAGTCCAATACTCCCGGCTCCTGATGGAGTCAAACACTCCTGGCTCCTGGTGGAGTCCAACACTCCTGGCTCCTGATGGAGTCCAACACTCCCGGCTCCTGGTGGAGTCCAACACTCCCGGCTCCTGGTGGAGTCCAACACCCCCGGCTCCTGGTGGAGTCCAACACTCCCGGCTCGTGATGGAGTCCAACACTCCCGGCTCCTGATGGAGTCCAACACTCCCGGCTCCTGATGGAGTCCAACACTCCCGGCTCCTGATGGAGTGAACACTCCCGGCCCCTGATGGAGTCCAACACTCCCGGCCCCTGATGGAGTCCAACACTCCCGGCTCCTGATGGAGTCCAACACTCCCGGCTCCTGATGAAGTCCAACACTCCCGACTCCTGATGGAGTCCAACATTCCCGGCTCCTGGTGGAGTCCAACACTCCCGACTCCTGATGGACTCCAACACTCCCGGCTCCTGGTGGAGTCCAACACTCCCGCCTCCTGGTGGAGTCCAACACTCCCGACTCCTGATGGAGTCCAACACTGCCGGCTGCTGCTGACGGAGTCACTGCACGACCCAGCAAGAGACCCGTGGTGTGCCCTGCGTGGAAGGGGTTGTAAAGGCCGGCAGCTTGACGCGTTGGCCTGGGGGGGGGGGGGGTTGGCGGGGGGCTTGGGGGGGGTTGGGGGGCAGATTTTTCATGAAGTGGGGCAGAGCTCGGGTCATACACATCGACGGGGGAGAGCATGGGGGTGGGGGGGGGGGACCTCAACCTGTCCGCACGACTGCTCACTTTACTGTTCACGAGAAATTCGGCCACGCTCCGCAACCCTCCTAATGTTTCACGAGCTGCTCTCGTGACGCCTCGCCCCCCCCCCCACCCCCCACCCCCGCGCGCATCTTCTTGTCCCCCACGATGCGCCCCCCCTCCCCATTCACCCCTTCCCCCTCTCTGTACAATCGCACCCCCCCCCCACCTCATCACTTATTCATGGCGACTCATCATCGCCGGCGCTGCGGTGACGGGCGGACAAAGGCCCTGGCGTGGGGGTTAAGCGCGGGGGTCATGTAGCACCCCGCCCGGAGCGCGCTTGCCGCCGAGGTGGGCCGAGGGGTGACAGGGGTCTTGGCGGGGTTCCCTCGCGAGGCCAGCGGTGAGTCGTGGCGTCGGGGCCGGCGAGACGTCAGTGATGCTCGCAATGTCTTGGTGGGGTCGGGTCGCTCGGTGAGTCGCGCCGAAATCTGGTGGCGCTTCACAGTTATTCGTCGTGGTGAGCCGTAGTGAGGAGTAACGAGAGGGTTTGTGAGACGCGGTCGAGTCTTGGACCTGCGTTTGCAGCACCGCACAGATGGGACATCATCAAAGGGGGGAATTTGCCTTGGGCCTCAATGCAGAAGAGGAGCCCACGGCGGACCAGTTGCGTCTCCTAATGAATGAGGGGACTCCACGTGGCATTCTGCCCCGGGCCACCGAGAGCCTCCGGGCGGCCCTGGGCGTTGTAAGGCCCGGTGAGGTTTAACATCGAAGCGGCGGAGCGCGCAACGCGTTCCCATACAAGGTGCAGGAGCCAGAGGCTCGAGACAATCATTGGAACCTTTTCCATCAGAAGCATCGGCAATGCGGTTTCGCGTCACGCCACCCTGACACCCACTGGGGATTCGTTTCGAACGTTGATGGCGATAATTAATCAGGATAATTACTGCGCAATGAACACCGGGTGACAATTGGGATCGTTTCTCGGACACGGCTAAGGTAGGTGGCGAGTGATATATGAACCTGTCCTGGGCTCACCTTTCACCAACCCGCACTGACCAGCTTGGTGAAGTATGGACAATTAACCCCCATAACCGACAAGGCATGATGAGGCTTTCAGTGTCGGATTAATGTAGATGTGTACATTGATATCAATGTAGATGTGTACATTGATATCAATGTAGATGTGTACATTGATATCAATGTAGATGTGTACATTGATATCAATGAGCACGGCAGGGTGACGGCGCAGTTGTAATAATCGCGCATCGCAGCATGAATGTATCAGCTCAAGTCCCAACTCGGGTGTACAATTTGTATGCGCTCCCCTTGTCTCCATGGGTTCTCCGGTTTCGCGGCATAGATGACCAACACAAATGTAGCCGGTGTGGGCCGAACTTCCTGTACAATTAGCGAACAATCACTCAATTGGGATGAAACTCAGCAGCAGCAGCAACATCGCCCTCTACCGCGAAAACCTGGCAGGACCCTCGTGAGAGAAGAGGCTTGAGACTCGGTGAGGCTTCGCTGGCGAAACGAGCGGAAACGAGAACGAAACTAAAACTCGTCCACTCGGGCGCCCCTTCGAATGGACGGGCACGAGTGGTGACGCAGCCACGTGCAGGAGGGCGGCAGTCGGGACATTGAGAACGAAATATGAAACATTGACACCAAACGGGGCGAGTTTGCGCCTCACATATAAAATGTCGACTCGACACGAACAAAGCACTGGGCGACTTGCGCGTTGCGACCCGGACGATCACATTAACGCGCGTGTGTGTCACCCTTTGGGCTGTGAAATCCCAGGCTCCTCGCGCGCGCGTGGCTATGGATTCAGCACCCCCCCCCCCCTCCCCACGAGCGCGCGACACGGGGCGCGCGCTCCTTCTCGGGACCCAGCGCGAAGATCAAGCGGCACAATGCCCCACACCACGCACTCACACTGGAAACACTAAATAACTAAATATATGGGCCGACGTCATGGCTGGGGGGAGCCAATGGAGGGCGCCGGGTGATGGATGACGGCTGCCCGCGCCTCAAAACCGCGGCCCCGCTCTGCGCTCGCCTGGGACTCTTCCTCGCCACCACTCCTCCCGACCACTCTTCTCGGCCTCTCGGCCCTATGACCCCCCTACTCCAGGGCCTTCGGGAGCGCGCTGCGGCAGCCACGGGCCCGTGACCCCCACCTCCTCTTCCTCCTCCCAGTGGGAGGGTGCGATGCCTTGCCGTGAGCTCCGCGTGGAGCCAACCTCTTAGGAGCTGCCCGAGGGAGGCTCTCGACTCTCGGGAAGCTGCGGGGCGGAGGTGCCCCTCTCGCTGGGCTCTCCGCTCCCCGCTCTCGGCTCGCCGCTCGCTCCCGAGGATTTGCGCCGCGCGATGTCCTCAAAGATGGCCTCGCAGGGCAGCGCTCTGACGCCCTTCTCCATCCAGGACATCCTCACTCGCAAGGACGACGCGCGCGGGCCCGGACCCAGCGACAGGGTGCACGCCATGCTGGCGGGCAGGGCGTTCATGCAGCACCTGCAGGACGGTGGCGGCGCCGGGGCAGGCGGGATCGGGCTGGTACCTCCCGCGGGGCGCTGCCTCGCCCAGCAGCAGCAGCAGCAGCGGCGGGGGCAGCAGCAGCAGCTGCTGCCCCCACCGCTACTGCTGCTGCCCCCGGCGAGGGGCGCGCGCCGCTCCCCGCTCGAGCTCCCCGCAATCGCCGCGCCGCTGCGCTCCCCCTGCGGCTTCGCGCGGCTCAGCCCCTCGGCGGACGGGGAGAGCGAGGGACGCGGGGGGCTCAGCTCCCCCGAGAGCCACGACGGGGACGAGAGAGCGCGCGCGGGCAGCGGCTGCAGCGCGAGCTGCATCGCAGAGGACATCGCGGCGGCGGCGGCCGCCGAGTTCTGCGACAGCGGTAAGACTCCCCGGAGCCGGCTGCCGTGACGGCGCGCGCGCGCGTGTGAGTGAGTGTGTCTGTGTGTATTTTACCGGGGAATGTGCGTACGTGTGTGGGGAGCGGTGGTGCAGCGGTTAGCGCGCTGCGCTACGAACCTGGCGACCAGAGTTCGATTCCCGCTCACGGCCAACATCAGTGATGATTATCTGAACCGGTCCTGGGCCTCCCCTAGGTCGACTCAGCCTCAAATGAGTAGCTGGTGCGGTGTGGAATAAATATCGCCACTGGGGAGACAAAGGCGGCCAGGCGTGGTGCTGGCCACCCACCCCTCGTGTACCGTTCTGGCCTTCATAGGTGCTCGCGAACAGCACTTACCCCAACAGTCTGTTCAGGCTATACGGGGGATCTTTGTCTTTGTGTATGCCTGTGTGTCGGCCGGGCGTGGTTCTAGCCACGCCACAACATCCTTGCCCCAACAGTATGTCAAGGCTATACGGAGGGGTCTTTGTGACTTCTTGCCTGCGTGTGTATATGCTGGCGTGTACATGTGTCAGTGTGAGTATAAATGTCTTCCTGTGTTCGTGCCTGTGTATGTGTATGGTGGGGTGTGCATGCACATGTGCGGCGATGGGGTTTGAGTGTGTCAATGATTGTCGTGGAGTGTGCGTGCTTTAATGTACGTGTATGGGTACACAGGTGCTACTCGCTAACAGCACTTGCCCCAACAGTCTGTCAAGCCTATACGGGGGATCGTTGTGTTTGTGCGAGTGTGCGTGTTCACTTATGCGTGCCGGTGTGTGCGCACTTCAGTGCGCGTGAATGGGTGTTGTATGTTTAGCTTGCGTGTCTACGTGTGTCTTGTTGAACCTCTTTCGCATCGTACGTAGCCAACGGTGCTTTTAGAAGGGACAGGGAAAGGACAACAAACTAAACACAAACAGCAGTTCGGAAGCAATGAGTACACTGTGCATGTATACGGGCAGCGCTAGCTAGGAACCCGGCCACCTGAGTTCGATTCCCGCTCACGACCAATAACAGCCTGAAATGAATATATACAGATATATACAAATGCGTAAATGTGGGTTAAACAAAGTATAATCGTCGACGCGGGTTATTCGGTCCCGACAATTCGTGCAATGGGTCGGTAGAATGAGTTGCGGGCGTTGGCTGAGACTTTCTAAATCTGTTCCGATTAAGATTTTCCGCTTCATTCAAAACGAAAACCGGAGTAGATAGTGGCACAAACGCAGTCAGGTCATCAATGACATTTACGCCACCATGGGTATCTGTATGTAAGTGTGTGTGTGTGAGTTTACGTGAATGACGATGTGTGTGAATGTGCACGCGAATTAAAATACCGTTCCTTTGCACTCCTATGGTGGTTTGTATTGTTTGGCGATTCCTCCAGTATAAATGCACATTCTGACAAGTACATGTATGTGTGTGTGCGTGTGTGAGTATCGTCCACTATGTGTGTATTGGCCGTGAGCGAGCGGGAACCGAACTCGAGCCGCCGGCTTCGTAACGCAGTGCTCGAAGCACCACCACAGCGCTTCACAGGCGCTCGCTAAGGGCACTTACCCCAACAGTCTATAGAGGCCATACGGTGATCTGTGCACTTGTATGTGTGAGTATGTATATGAGGATATATGTATATGTTTATACGAATACGTGTGTCTATGAGCGTTGTGTGTGTGACGGCGGTAGTGTAGTGGTTAGCGCACTGCGCTACGAACCCGCTAACAGCACTTGCCCCAGCAGTCTGTGTAGGCTACACGGGGGGTGTTTGTCTTTGTGTGAGTATCGCGGGATACGGAGCGCATTGTGCACTCGGAACGAAGCAACCTGATTCGACTCCTGCCCACGGCGAACATCAGTGGCGAGTGTGATCTGTCCTGATCCTGGACCCCCCCCCTAAGTCGGCTCATCCATAAATGAGTACTTCATGCGGTGTGTACAGAGCAACATTAGGAGACAAAGGCGGTCGGGCGTGGTGCTATAACAACACTTTGCTCCAACATTCGATGTATATATCGATTATATATAGGCTGCATATGGTGGGGTGGTCATGATCTCTTCTCACGTGAGTAATTGTGTGCGTGGGTATAAGTTATGTATGCGAGTACACATGTGTAAGTGTGGATGTATATTTACGTATGACAATATTTGTGCGTGTGTATTGCATCTACATATTCGTTTAAATAACGTGAGTAGATGCGTATATGGAGTGCAGTGGTTAAGCGCACCGCGCTACGAACCCGGCGACACGAGTTCGATTCCCGCTCACGACCAATAACAGTGGTGTATATTTGAACAGCTCTTGAGCCTCCTCTAGGTCGACTCGGCCTTAAATTTGTGCCTGGTGCGGCGTTCAAACGTAAAAATTGAAAGCCAGGGGGTGGGGGGGGGGGCGGTGGCCACCCACCCCCTGGACAGGCGCTCGCTCACAGCACTTGCCTCCAACCGTCTCCCGAGCCTATACGGGGGATCTTTGTCTTTGCATATTTGAGCGAGACCTACACCGCGGAAAACACTCACGGTCGCGTTATCGCTATTGCGGGTCGCGTGGTTGACAGTCGGTAATGAGCGTAGGTCCCCTTGCAGTCATCTAGCATTACCAGCATTGTTCGAGCGAGACGTGCATTATTTATCCTTCAATTAGATCAATCACGTGGAAATTGCGTCTTTAAAAAAATACATCGTTGCGGAGGAGTTGGGTGGCGTCGGCGTCACGCTTGACGCGTCCGGCCAGCGCCCAAGTGGACTCGGGTGGAGGCCCCGCTGTGAAGTCGCCGTGGCGAGCGATGTCCCCGCGGCGTTGTGTTCGGGCGCGTTGTTACTGCGCCGCCACGATCACCACTGGAGGCGCGACACTTTTCTCAAGTCGGGCTCTTTGTAACAACGAGTGTCGCTGTCTGCAAAACACTCCCCTAATTACGACTCGTCTTTCCATTGAGAGCACGAGCTCCTCTGTTAAGGCACAATGCTCTGACTCCTCTACCAAGGATCAATGCACTGGCTCCTCTGTTAAAGGTCGTTGTCCCGGCTCCGCTGTGCGCGTCCCTGCAGAGCGACTCTGCGGCTCCATGGACGAGGACGACGACGCCGGCCCCGCCTCCGGGGACAGACTCAGCCCGGGCGCGGAGCGGCCGCTGGCTGAGGGGGCCGCCGTGGTGCTGGGGGGCAGCGCGGGCACGCGGCCCCCCGCGGAGATGCCGCTGCTCACGCCGCAAGCGAAGCCGCGCAAGAAGCGCTCCCGCGCCGCCTTCTCGCACGCGCAGGTGTTCGAGTTGGAGCGGCGCTTCAACCAGCAGCGCTACCTGTCGGGCCCCGAGCGGGCCGACCTGGCCGCGGCGCTCAAGCTCACGGAGACGCAGGTGAAGATCTGGTTCCAGAACCGACGCTACAAGACCAAGCGGCGGCAGCTGGGCCTGGGGCCCGCGGGCGCGGCCGAGCTTCACGCCGGAGGAGGTGGTGGAGGAGGAGGTGGAGGTGCCGGTGGAGGAGGCGGTAGCGCCAAGAAGGTGGCGGTGAAGGTGCTGGTGCGAGACGACCAGAGGCTGCAGCAGCAGCAGCACCACCACCACCAGCACCATTACGGCGCGGCGGAGACTCTCGCCTTCCCGCCCTCGCTGGCGCTCTACCAGACTCTGCGTTACTTCCCCGCGCCGTACGCGCTGCAGCCCGCGTGGCCGGCCTCCCTTCTGCAGCCCGCGCTCTTGCGCCGTCAGCCGTCGCCGTGAAGCGCGACGCCGCCTCGGCGCAATCGCGGACACCTCCCGGTCGCTGGCGGGGAAAGAAACAAAACATTGTGAGCGCTCGCCGGCGTGAGCCACCCCGAATCCCGGAGTCCTCCCCCCCCCTTCCTCCCCGCACTGCTCAGAGCGGAGGTTTGTCGCGGTTGCTGACGGACGCTGGGACTCGGTGTTGAGACTCCGCTCGGAACGGCAGCCTCGCTCCAGGTGCGTGCTTCGTGTTCTGGTGTCGCGGGTAACGCGCTGACTCATCGCGTCTCCGGTGTCCTCAAATAAACAATGAAACGAGCGGACAATACGCCTCCTACCCATAGTCGTGCCTCAACATCACGAAATAGGGCGTCTCGTTTACGCATTCCTGAAGCCACGCGGCCCCGTGCTGGGCGGCGTGCATCATGTCACGGGGGTTCAATGGGAACAAACGCCGGGATCGACGTCGACATTAGGTGTCTCACCAGCAGTCAAACTTGCTTTAACCAATGCTGCTGAATTCAAAACAATGTCAAATCCTTAATCAACCTTCGTGCTGGATGAAGGCCTCTCCCACCCCGCCTGCTGTGTCGGACACGGGTGGTTGTTTGACCATACTTCGCCACGCTGGTCAGTGTGTTTTTGTCTATAACCGGCGCTGATTTCGCTCACCGTGGACCGGAACCGGACTCAGGGGTGCAGGTTCACTGCGCAGCGCGCTATCTCCTGCACCGCCGCAAGTTCCGTTCGCTGAGATAACAAACAACGCTCTCCGGATATCCATTCAAACGGATACAGCACTGTATACACATACACGCATCTGTTTTTTTAAGTCTCACGTCCAAGATCAGGGCAACACATAGACGCGTTGAGCGTGCACGCGGATGACGGTGAGACGGCTCAGGATCCCTGTCTGTCGGAAACCGAAGAGGCGGCGAGCGCGATGGGGATGCGCAGCGGGGCTCGCGGGGCTCGCGGACTCGGCAAACTCTCGCCGCTCTGCGGCCGCAGCGCGACGGCGCGTCTGACGCGCCGTGCTCTGTAGGACGCGGACTTCACCCGCGCTCGTGTGTACATATTTGATTCGTGTTTAAATCGAAAAGCGCGTTATGGTATATATATATAAAACTGTAATATATACGTAATGTGTATAGGGCGCCGGTACGAATAACGGCGAGGTTCCGAACATTTCCACATCGCGCCAGCCACGTCGCCGCGCTTTGCTGCAGTCTCGTTCCACGCTGTAGCACGGGGGCTGTGTGTGGCCTGTATCGATGATTGGCCTGAATCGGTGATTGACCTGTATTGGTGATTGACCTGTATCGGTGATTGACCTGTATTGGTACGAGACGTCCACATCGACGTGGGCCGCATCGGTGCGGAATCTGCGTCGCATGCGTTCATCTCCCTCTCTCCCCCCATCGCACCTCCCATTCCTCTTCCCCCTGCGTGATCCTGACTCAAACGTTTGTTCCAACTCCGGGTTTCTTACTCTGTGTGTTGTTGTTGTTTTGTTACCGCCGCCCTCCGCAGGACGCGTCCCATTAAATTATTATTATTATTACCATGAACACGCGAGGCGATCCCCTCCCGCCGCGTGCGTCTGAGTCCTTGACCCCCCCCCCGTCCCACCCGGACACAGCCCCGCCTGGTCACACGCCGGTCCACCCCGCCACGCGTACACGTCTTACGTATAACACCTGCTGCAGGAGGCAGCCGCCCGAAACGTCGGTAGTTCAGTGTGCTTTGCCATCGACGGAAAAATTTAATCTCGTTGTATTACTCGCTCTGATTCGGTGTAAAATGACAGGTTGGGTGATTTAGCTCAAGAGCCAATGCCAACGATATCTTACATACGATATCTTATATACGATATCTTAAATACGATATCTTATATACGATATCTTACATACGACATCTTACATACGATATTTTATACGCGGCGCGTCGCCTGTGGAATGTTAATTGGAGGTTGAACGCTGCCACTTACCCGCAGCGTATTGGGCGATGGAGAGTTGATGGCACGCGCTGCGTGCATGGGAGTTGCTTCAGTCAGTGTGAGAATTACTTCATGCGGGGTGCATGAATGACTGCAGTCAGGGTTTGTGGATGACTACGGTCCGGGCGTGTGGATGATTGTAATCCGGGTTTCGTTCATGATTCCGCGTGTGTGTGTGTGTGAATGGCTGCAGCTAGGGCGAGTAAATGAATGCAGCCAGAGAGGGTCCTCGCAGTGGGGAACTAAACACGACAAAACACGAGGAGGCGAGGCCATTCAACCCCAGATGCGTCTCGCTGTACGCACGCGCTCGCGTGTGAGTGTGGTAGTGTGTGTGTGAGTGAGTGTGTGAGCGTGTGAGTGAGTGTGTGAGTGTGTTAGTGTGTGTGTGTGTGTGAGTGTGTGAGCGTGTGAGTGAGTGTGTGAGTGTGTGAGTGTGTTAGTGTGTGTGTGAGTGAGTGTGTGAGCGTGTGAGTGAGTGTGTGAGTGTGTTAGTGTGTGTGTGTGTGCGAGTGTGTGAGTGAGTGTGTGAGTGTGTGAGCGTGTGAGTGTGTGAGTGAGTGAGTGTGTGAGCGTGTGAGTGAGTGTGTGAGTGTGTTAGTGTGTGTGTGTGCGAGTGTGTGAGTGAGTGTGTGAGTGTGTGAGCGTGTGAGTGTGTGAGTGAGTGAGTGTCTGAGTGTGTTAGTGTGAGTGTGTGAGTGTGTTAGTGTGGGAGTGTGAGTGTGTGTGAGCGTGTGAGTGAGTGTGTTAGTGTGTTAGTGTGAGTGTGTTAGTGTGTTAGTGTGGGAGTGGGAGTATTTGAGTGTGTGAGTGTGTGTGAGTGTGTCTCTGGTTATTCACGGAATTAGTTAACGACGCTCTTCCCAGCGCTCGGAGATTGATCGATGAAAGGGACTTTCGGGAGCTATGCCGAAGGCCGTAAATCCCAGCTCGGCGTGATTGTATTCCTCCCGCACGTGGGACTCATTAAATCCGAGTGTACACACTTCATGAATTAGCGCTGCCTAATGTCCGCATGGCACCACGCGACTCCCCCGGTAAACCAAGGCTCGCCCCCCCCCCACCTCAACCAAGGGGAAGACCCTGGAGGTCGCTGCAGCGCGTCGCCTGATCTGGCGGAGGGGAGCAGATGCTGGCGAGGTGTGGCGGTGGTCGTGGTGGTGTTGGCGAGGTCTGGCCGTGCGTTGTGGTAGTGGTGGTGGTGGTCATGGTGGTGTTGGCGAGGTCTGGCCGTGCGTTGTGGTGGTGGTGGTGTTGGCGAAGTCTGGCCGTGCGTTGTGGTGGTGGTGGCATCAGCGGCTTGGGCCGCAATGACGTCTTTATTGATGCTGTCCGTATTAACGTGGTCACCAAGAGCAGACCACGCGTTTCATGATTCAGCTCAGGATCTTTACGCCGTCATTCCGCGGTGGGTGGGGGAGCTCTTATCTTGTAGCTGCACACCTCGGCTGGGTGGCTCGGGCTCTATCGGACACGAGCGCGAAGCGTCATGAATGTGGACGCCATAGATACGGTGCGAAAGAGGTTCAATATACATACGTACGTACACACATATATGTGCGCACACAGACACTGGATAGATTATATTAATATACTCATCTGAGGTGCCATTGAGACCAGAGGCTGTTTTGGCTGCCGTAAAACAAATGTACGTGCAGACAAAACACAATTACAAGATTTGTAAAATACTTTCACGAAAAAGCCATTAAGCAGTACATGTTATATATAAAATTGTTACTGATTTTACCCAGATAAGCCACAATGAATCCGAAGACTATTTTTGCAGGAGAGTCCTGCATTGGAATGATTGGCCACCACCACTTACATTGCATATTTATGCAATATAATTATGCACATGCAAATTCACTGAACGCGAAGGCGTTTTATGAATACATGGCTCGGATTCAGATTTCTGATAGAGCGCAGACGCGGGCCCAGATCCTTCCACAGCAACAGGTCAACTCGTGCTCCCGTCCGTGGGCAGCCTCATCCGAGTCCATCCGTACTCGAGTCCCGAGTTCCCCAACCTGATGAAGCTCGCGGCACTTTTAGCGTCAACGTCGTCCCGCATTAGTGTTGGACTCAGTGGTGGGAAATCCGAAGCCCCCGGTGATCAATGGGAGCTCTGTCGGTTAGAATTTGATACAATTATCGTCTTGTTACAAGCAGTAAGAATGTCCGTGTAACCGTGATAATCTCGTCGGGTCGTGGATGGAGTTAGTGACAGTAATTTTTACATTTGAAATAAATATATCACGACGTGTGACCTAACCCAAAACAATGAAATACAATTTCGAGATTTCCAAATCGCGACTCGTTCCGTAAATTAAACTTAACGGAGATGGCGATGGTTAAATACCTCAGATTAGCACGGTTGGCGACGTACGGTGCGAAAGAAGTTCAACGCACAAAGACGTGGCGCAGACGCACGAGGTGCCACGTGCTCGTGGACCCACGTCACAGCGCGCAGTTGACTTTGCGACGTGACGTCACTGTTGAAGCGCCTCTCGCGCACGGCCGGTATCGATGACCGCGGCTACCGCTTGAGTTTGTTATCAACAGCATCCACAACGACGTGTGTGTGTTGTATGTATACAGGGTAGCCCGAAAGTCAGGAAGCTTAGGGTTATTATATTTATATTAACAAATCGCATAGGATGATTTAACTTATATTTACAAATGTTTAAAACTGACTTCGATTAACGTTCATTCATGCATAAATTCTCTTTTTTAATTAATGTAGGACTTTTTTTTAGATTGCAAGTGCAATTTTTGAACATTCGTCAATTATGTTTCATCTCATTTCGTACATTGGTCGAGTTTTGTAAGCGACGGATTTGAGGTGACCCCACAGGAAGAAGAAACACAGACAACAATAACAACAATGATAACAATGATAACAATGATAACAATAATAATGATGATACCCATAATAGAGGGTTTTGTAGGGTTAGATCGCATAATTATAAATGTGTCATATTCTTGGTTTTATTGTTTTATTTTTTATTATTTCCCTTCTACGTGATGAATTTACCGAAAGAACCAAGAATATGAATCCCTGCAGACACGAAAGCTTTAAATCAAATATAAATGTGTCGTTAAACCCGCCGCCACCCGACACAGCAAATTAGTAAAGTTTTTCCCGTAAACAGAACGTGCTAATTCGTGACTAGTTCATCACTCCGCTTGTGTGTTGCAGAGTAAACCCACTACAACATTTACTATTGTAAATATTGTGGGCGTGCTGAACTAGTAACGAATTGGCACGTTTTGTTTATTTGACAAACCTTACGAGTTGGTTGTGTCGGGGTTGGCGGGTTTAACGACACATTTATATTTACGAGTTCTCACCCAAAACACCTCTATTATGGATAATATTGGTCGCGCAAGCCGACGTGCTAAACATTAATAATGATAGATAAAATATTAACTTTAAGAATAAACAATTAAAACAATTTAATGACATTGTTCAAATAAATGAAACAACCTTATATGCCCTGACTTTTGGCTCACTGTGTATATAGATGTACAATATATATAATTAGAGTTTCGTGTCAAACTCGCATCCATTTCTCACGTCGAGGGTCTTCATGCAATGCGCAGTTCACCAGTAGTGGTTCCATCCGAGCCCGAGTCTGCTCGCAGTGGCAATGGAAGTCTAAGCCACCCCAAGAGTTTGGCTTTGCCCAAGCAATACTGCTGAGCAGATGCACTTGTAGGAGGTTAGGTCGCGTTACACATAGTTACATGGAAAGACAACGATGCGACGGAGGATAAATGTTGTCATATTCGAGTTTTTATCTCACCCAGTCGAGGAGGGGGGGGGGTAGATTCGAGACGAGAGCTGTACCATTGGCACGTGACGCCCATTCAGCTGGGCTCCTCTAAGTGGACTCAGCCCAAACACAGAACGTGACGCGGCGTCTGATGGGAACTCAAGGCCGGCGCGCTGGCGAGATACCGGCCACAACATCGACCCTTTCCCCCGCTCCTCCCACCCCGCATCCTTCGTTCCGTCCGACCTAAACAGGCGCTCGCGGACAGCAAGAACCTCAACTATTCGGCTAGATCAGGGCTCTACGGTACATTCGCCCACTATTGAGTCGTGACATAGCCAACACTGTGGCGTGCTGGATAGTATCGACAAGGCTCGGTTATTGCAACTCACTACTCTGCGCGACGTCTGGCAAACAAACGTTACCAAGCTGCAGAGTGTGCGCAGTTGTTGGGCACGTGCCGTGACCAGTACCGCAAGCGTTGACCGTGTCCGTTCAATGCTCGCCGAACTGCATTAGCGTCCGGTTGCCGAACGAACACATTGTCATGTCGCACTCCTCATACACAGAAAGTGCGTGCCACAAATGAACAACAATACCTCGCTGATCTCGTCAAGAAGCTTAAACCATCAAGCGAACCCCGGTAATCCTCGCGGTGGCTTTTGGCTGGCCAGTGGACAGAAACGGTCAAGGCATCGCGCGCTTTGCGATGCGCTTCTGCAGCCGTGTGGACCGCATTTCCTTCCGATATTAGGCAGCCGCTGGAGCTATGCACTTTTAAAACTAGGCGGAACATTCATGTATTTAGCACTGATTTTTGTGTTCAGTTTGCTGTCCTGCCCCCGCATCCCCGAAGATCACGGTGGGCTACACACACACACACACATGGGTGAGCACGTGTCGATGTGTGAACGTGTCAGTGTCTGTGTGTGTATGCAGGTGTTTGTGTGCGCGTGTGTGTTTGCGTGCACGTGATCGGGGCATTGTATACCAACACCGGTGGGGATTATCTGAACCAGTCCTGGGACTCACACAGCCTCAACTGAGTAGCTGTTGCTGTGTATAAACATCAGCACTGGGGAGACAAAGCGGGTCGGGCGTGGTTGTTGTGCCAGCACTTCCCCTAACGGTCTGTTAAAGACTGTAACGGGGGGGGATCTTTGTCTTTGCACGAGTATGTTTAGGCGGTTGTGTGTGTACGTGTGCCTGTGTGTGTACGTGTGCCTGTGTGTGTACGTGTGCCTGTGTGTGTTTGTGTGTGTGCGGGCGTGGGTTCACCTGTGCGCTGAGGGACGGCGCACAGGCGAATCCACACGCACTCACAGTCGCGAACACTCGCCCCGCATTCACGCAGAGATGCAGAATCAGACGCGCTCTCACCAATAGAAACCGAACCAAATTCCGTTTCTCTAACACATGACATAGAACGATTCGTAATCTATCCGCCTCTCGGCTTTGCGGACCAACGTCGTCACGCCGCGTGCGTGAAAGCGAGACAACTCTCGACCGGGGTTTGACCTTCTGGGTTTCATCAGCAGCCAGGCTCCATTTGAGGACAATCGTCAGGGTCGACCCGCTTCCCACCAACCCGGCGATTATGGCAACGCGCGCAGGAACGGCACAGAGCGAGGGAGCTCCGTCTCCTCGTGGGGACAACGACGACGTCCCATGGAGCGGCGACTGCTGCCGGCGACTGTCGCCCTCACGGGGCCCGAGCGTCATCGCTCTCAGCGCCTTCAAGATCCCTCCTCGACTCGCCCCTGCCAGCGTCTCCCCTCTCATCTCACTCCACTCCCCTCTACACACTCTCCTGCCTCTCCCCTCTCATCTCACTCTGCTTCCCTCCATGCACTCTCCTGCCTCTCCTCTCTCTACTCCCCTCCATAGGCTCCTCCACCCCTCCCCTCTCATCCCACTCTACTCACCTCCACGCACTCTCCTGCCTCTCCCCTCTTATCTCACTCTACTCTCCTCCACGCACTCTCCTGCCTCTCCCCTCTCATCCCACTCTACTCACCTCCACGCACTCTCCTGCCTCTCCCCTCTCATCCCACTCTACTCACCTCCACGCACTATCCTGCCTCTCCCCTCTCATCTCACTCTACTCCCCTCCACGCACTCTCCTGCCTCTCCCCTCTCATCTCACTCCACTCTCCTCCATGCACTCTCCTGCCTCTCCCCTCTCATCTCACTCCACTCTCCTCCATGCACTCTCCCGCCTCTCCCCTCTCATCCCACTCTACTCCCCTCCACGCACTCTCCTGCCTCTCCCCTCTCATCTCTCTCCACTCTCCTCCACGCACTCTCCTGCCTCTCCCCTCTCATCCCACTCTACTTCCCTCCACGCACTCTCCTACCTCTCCCCTCTCATCTCACTCTACTCCCCTCCACGCACTCTCCTACCTCTCCCCTCTTATCTCACTCTACTCCCCTCCACGCACTCTCCTGCCTCTCCCCTCTCATCTCTCTCCACTCTCCTCCATGCACTCTCCTGCCTCTCCCCTCTTATCTCACTCTACTCCCCTCCACGCACTCTCCTGCCTCTCCCCTCTCATCTCACTCTACTCCCCTCCACGCACTCTCCTGCCTCTCCCCTCTTATCTCTCTCCACTCTCCTCCATGCACTCTCCTGCCTCTCCCCTCTTATCTCACTCTACTCCCCTCCACGCACTCTCCTGCCTCTCCCCTCTTATCTCACTCTACTCCCCTCCACGCACTCTCCTGCCTCTCCCCTCTCATCTCTCTCCACTCTCCTCCACGCACTCTCCTGCCTCTCCCCTCTCATCTCTCTCCACTCTCCTCCACGCACTCTCCTGCCTCTCCCCTCTCATCTCACTCCACTCTCCTCCACGCACTCTCCTGCCTCTCCCCTCTCATCCCACTCTACTCCCCTCCACGCACTCTCCTGCCTCTCCCCTCTTATCTCTCTCCACTCTCCTCCATGCACTCTCCTACCTCTCCCCTCTCATCCCACTCTACTCCCCTCCACGCACTCTCCTGCCTCTCCCCTCTCATCTCACTCTACTCCCCTCCACGCACTCTCCTGCCTTTCCCCTCTCATCTCACTCCACTCTCCTCCACGCACTCTCCTGCCTCTCCCCTCTCATCTCACTCTACTCCCCTCCACGCACTCTCCTGCCTCTCCCCTCTCATCTCTCTCCACTCTCCTCCATGCACTCTCCTGCCTCTCCCCTCTCATCCCACTCTACTCCCCTCCACGCACTCTCCTGCCTCTCCCCTCTCATCTCACTCCACTCTCCTCCATGCACTCTCCTGCCTCTCCCCTCTCATCCCACTCTACTCCCCTCCACGCACTCTCCTGCCTCTCCCCTCTCATCCCACTCTACTCCCCTCCACGCACTCTCCTGCCTCTCCCCTCTCATCCCACTCTACTCCCCTCCACGCACTCTCCTGCCTCTCCCCTCTCATCTCACTCTACTCCCCTCCACGCACTCTCCTGCCTCTCCCCTCTCATCTCACTCCACTCTCCTCCACGCACTCTCCTGCCTCTCCCCTCTCATCTCACTCTACTCCCCTCCACGCACTCTCCTGCCTCTCCCCTCTTATCTCTCTCCACTCTCCTCCATGCACTCTCCTGCCTCTCCCCTCTTATCTCACTCTACTCCCCTCCACGCACTCTCCTGCCTCTCCCCTCTCATCTCTCTCCACTCTCCTCTATGCACTCTCCTGCCTCTCCCCTCTCATCCCACTCTACTCCCCTCCACGCACTCTCCTGCCTCTCCCCTCTCATCTCACTCCACTCTCCTCCATGCACTCTCCTGCCTCTCCCCTCTCATCCCACTCTACTCCCCTCCACGCACTCTCCTGCCTCTCCCCTCTCATCCCACTCTACTCCCCTCCACGCACTCTCCTGCCTCTCCCCTCTCATCCCACTCTACTCCCCTCCACGCACTCTCCTGCCTCTCCCCTCTCATCCCACTCCACTCTCCTCCATGCACTCTCCTGCCTCTCCCCTCTCATCCCATTCTACTCCCCTCCACGCACTCTCCTGCCTCTCCCCTCTCATCTCACTCTACTCCCCTCCACGCACTCTCCTGCCTCTCCCCTCTCATCTCACTCCACTCTCCTCCACGCACTCTCCTGCCTCTCCCCTCTCATCTCACTCTACTCCCCTCCACGCACTCTCCTGCCTCTCCCCTCTCATCTCGCTCCACTCTCCTCCATGCACTTGCTGCTTCAGCAACCAAGGTTATACAATAGAATGTCAGTCATTCGTTGGTATAACCTTGGGACGAGTCAATGTGAAATAACCAAAGCTCCTTGTGATATAGATCCACGGTTCGCACCAACGTTGTCCAACAGGCACTTCAATCTTCCTTCGTGAGAAAGAAACAAAAAAAGTCTTTAAATTCACAAACAAGAAGCGTGCTCGTGACGTCGCCGCAGTGACATTGCACGCGACGCTACGCGAGGAGCGCTCCCGGCCGGGGCCGCTGAGTCTCGTCGCTCTCCGCAAGGACCCTTCCCTCTCGCGCGGGACATGTCGGGACACACAGCCTGGTGTGTCGCTACACGGGAAGGTCTGCGCCGTGTTTTTTGGGAGGTGGGGGGAGGGAGGGGGGCGTCTCGGCTGTTCCGCTAAGTGTGCGCGCGGAGCTCCGCGGTGATGGCGCGGAGCTCCGCGGTGATGGCGCGGAACTCCGCGGTGATGGCGCGGAGCTCCGCGGTGATGGCGAGGAGCCGCATTCCGGAACAGAAGACCCCAATGCGGGTAGCGGGGCGCGGCACGCTCATCCCTGGCACGGCGCGCACGCTCGCGGCTCGCGCGCCTCGACGTGCGGGAGAGTGTGCGTAGCGCGAGTTCGTTTGCCTGTGCGTGTGTGTCTGTGCGTGTGTGTCTGTGCGTGTGTGTCTGTGCGTGTGTGTCTGTGCGTCTGTGTTTGTGCGTGTGAGTCTGTGCGTGTGTCTCTGTGCGTGTGTGTCTGTGTGTGTGTCTATGCGTGTGTGTCTGTGCGTGTGTGTCTGTGCGTGTGTGTCTGTGCGTGTGTGTCTGTGCGTGTGTGTCTGTGCGTCTGTGTTTGTGCGTGTGTGTCTGTGCGTGTGTGTCTGTGTGTGTGTCTGTGTGTGTGTCTGTGCGTGTGTGTCTATGCGTGTAAGTCTGTGCGTGTGTGTCTGTGCGTGTGTGTCTGTGTGTGTCTATGCGTGTGTGTCTGTGCGTGTGTGTCTGTGTGTGTCTATGCGTGTGTGTCTATGCGTGTGTGTCTGTGCGTGTGTGTCTGTGCGTCTGTGTTTGTGCGTGTGTGTCTGTGCGTGTGTGTCTGTGCGTGTGTGTCTGTGCGTGTGTGTCTGTGCGTCTGTGTTTGTGCGTGTGTGTCTGTGCGTGTGTGTCTGTGTGTGTGTCTGTGTGTGTGTCTGTGCGTGTGTGTCTATGCGTGTAAGTCTGTGCGTGTGTCTCTGAGCGTGTGTGTCTGTGTGTGTGTCTGCGTGTGTGTCTGTGCGTGTGTGTCTGTGCGTGTGTGTCTATACGTGTGTGTCTATGCGTGTGTGTCTGTGCGTGTGTGTCTGTGTGTGTCTATGCGTGTGTGTCTGTGCGTGTGTGTCTGTGTGTGTCTATGCGTGTGTGTCTATGCGTGTGTGTCTGTGCGTGTGTGTCTGCGTGTGTCTATGCGTGTGTGTCTGTGCGTGTGTCTATGCGTGTGTGTCTATGTGTGTGTGTCTGTGCGTGTGGGGGAGCGGTAGCGTAGTGACCTAACCTGGCGAAACCTTATTTCGATTCGCGCTCACTGCCAACATCATTGACGAATACCTGAACCAGTCCTGGCCCCTAGGTTAACTAAGCCTTTAAAAACCTAACTTGGCGCTGTGTGTAAACATCGCCATTGGGGCGACAAAGGCGGGCAAGCGTGATGTTGGCCACACAAGCCCCTCGTGTGCCGTGCCGGCCCTTATAGGCGCTCGCTAACAGGACTTGCCCCGCAAGTCTGTTGAGGCTACACGGGGGATCTTTGTCTCGTGCGCGTGTGTGTGTAAGCGAGAGCGGTAATTTCCGTCCGTGTGTCATCGTCGCCCAGTGCCAGCGGCTGAGAGGTGCGGGCTCTGAGCGCTTCGTGCAGCAGGAGCATGACGAGGAGAGTGCGAGGGAGAGAGAGCGAGAGCTGGGGGGGAGGCCGCGTGCCCATCTGCCCCCCACCCCGCACCTCTCTCATCCCTCTCACAACGGAACCCCGAGAGCCACGGGTTTGGTTTTAAGCCGCGCGGCGATGTCGCTCTCGCTACGCTCCTCGCTCGGGACCCACCTCGCCTCGCATCAATGGGGTCTCGCCCTTCGCCCCCCCCGCCCTTCCCCCCGCCATTCGTCCCCTCGCCCTTTGCCCCCCCGCCCTTCGTCCCCCCCCCCGCCCTTCGTCCCCCCCCCGCCCTTCACCCCCCCTGCCCTTCGTCCCCCTGCCCGTGCCGTGGGCCCCACGCCATCGCGAGCGGCGTGGGGGAGTGCGGTCCGGGCCCTGACTGACGCCCTTGGTCCGGTATCGAACCGACGTCAGGAGCCTGCGTGGACAGTCGTGACGTGGTGTGCATGAGTAGGCGACTGTGGGCAGGGGTGGCGCAGTGATTAGCGCACCGTGTGAAGAGCACGGCGACCCGAGGCTGATTCCCGACCACGGCTAACACCCTCCTCACCTTTTCACCGACCCGCACCGGTCGGGGTGGTGAAGTATGGTCAAACAAGCTCCAGGAGCGACACGGCGTCGCAAAGAGGCCTTCGCCCGGCAGTGGATTCACAAAGATCTCGGGATTATTATTTCAATGTTTACTATTTTCAATGTTTTTAAGTGCCTGCATTGGCAGTATACGTATACTGTATGTATATACTGTGCGTATCAAGTCGATGTATAATTTAAGTCATTAAACGCGCTATAACCTCACATGCTAATCGCACAGAATAATCACGAACGGTCGAGTTGATGTCTTCCTGGTAGAGAATAAGCTTAATACGTATATATATACACACACACATATATAACTCTGCTGCATTTCCTTTGCATTTCATATTATCCGTCTATGTATTTTATGGAGTATATTATTTAAATGCAGTAAACTGATACAACAACGTGTATTCGGGAGCGTAAAGTGGCATTTGTCTATGTGACCGCTCGTCCGGATGTATTAAGTAGTTGGCAATCAGTTCGTAATTATACAGCGGAGTCCATGTATCCAGACTAGAATATTAAATGTACGCACCAGACTTTAGACATATGTGTATATACAACAGCATCATAATTATCCACGATCAATCCACTGCGGGATGAAGTCTAGGGTGACATGATCAGTGCGTCACGAACTCTGTTGCGCAATCACCGACCACCCAACTGACGGCAGGCGAATTCAATCTCTACTTAGTCGCAGCTAATTACAGGTTTACACGAGTCGTTAAGGTTTTATGAACTAAGTTGAAGCATTATTTTAATTAGGCTCACTCGTACGTGAATGATGCAAATTAAGCATCGGGTGTCTACTTCACCGTTAGAAGTTTATCACTATTATTATTGTTTAACTCGTGTCTGTGTGTGCGTGTCTGTGTGTGCGTGTCTGTGTGTGCGTGTCTGTGTGTGGCTGTGTGTGCCACTGCAACGGTACGCGCACTGCACTACGAACCCGGCGACCCGAGTTCGATTTCCGCTCACAGCCACCAACACCAGTGACGGTTATCTGAACAGGTCTGTGGCCTCCCCTAGGTCGACTCAGCCTCAAATGAGTACACGGTGCGGTGTGTTAAAACATCGGCACTGGGAAGACAAAGGCAGCAGGGCGTGGTGCTGAACACCCACCTCCTCCTGTGTCATGCCCGTCTTTTTAGGTGCTCGCAAGCAGAACTTTCCCCCAACAATATGTTAAGGCTATACTGGGGATCTTTGTATTGTTATAAGCAGACGCGCACATCGGTTAAGTGTGAAGATGTACACTCTCAATGACAGAGACGCAACCCGGACAGATGTCGGATTGCTGCTCGAATCTCGCCCGGGTCAAATCTCAAGAATCGCGACAGTACCACACGTACGTAGACAGTATATGTGTACTGTTCGCAACGTGTGTGTCGTATCTTACTTGTGTGTTCATGCAGTGGCACTCGTGGACTGAACACGAGCGTTGTGCTGGCCATTCACCCCATCACATTCCGAGCCTGCCTTCATAGGTGCTACACACGAACAGCACCTGCCCCGACAGTCTGTTAAGGGTATACGATAGAGTTGTGTGTCTGTGTGTACGCACACACGCACCACGCATGCATTGCGCCACTGAACTTGAGATCGGAGGCACAGCAATATAGAGCAACGTGGATCGCGCAACTTAAATATATGGTGTGGTTCATGAATCAAAGTAATATGTTCCCTTCGGGCAACACACTCGACATTTACCGCAGCTCTGCTTGGAGTAGGGATTATTATCGGCGCTACTACTCGAGTGAAGGGTACGCCGATTCGCGTAATAGCCCCGATGTTGTTGCACCCTGTTATGTTCCTATCATCCTGAGCACACTGCACGCACGTGCTTCCCCACGGCAGCGCAGCGACACGAGGGCGAGACGAAGTGAGACGGATGGGGCTGCGGGAGAACTTCCCGAAACGCCGATCCGGAATGTTCCGGCGGAAATGTTGACGACCTCGCCTGGTTGACAAAAGGCCGTGGGTTCGATCCCCACCTGAGGCCTGTTGATTTGGAGTTTGCGTGTCTTTCTCCCCGTGATAACGTGGATTTTTATCGGGGTCCTTCGGGTTTTCCCTCCACATTTAGAATCAACATGCGGACATTTATGCATGATGAGCCACTTCGTTGAGCTATCATTTGTGGCCAGGTCGCTTGTGAAAAAGAGCTGCATAGCTCCATGGCGCTTATTTGGTAAAATAGAAACTAGTTTAGTTTTAGTTCATAGGTCGAGTAGTGCATGTACACGCCGTGTACACTACACGTGTACACTGCACACGTGTGCAGTGTACACGTGTAGTGTACACTGCACACGTGTGCAGTGTACACGTGTAGTGTACACGCCGTGTACACTACACGTGTACACTGCACACGTGTACACTGCACACGTGTGCAGTGTACACTACACGTGTACACTGCACACGTGTGCAACGTGTGTGCAGTGTACACGTGTAGTGTACACGCCGTGTACACTACACGTGTACACTGCACACGTGTGCAACGTGTGTGCAGTGTACACTACACGTGTACACTGCGCACACGTGTACACTGCACACGTGTGCAACGCGTGCCCAACGTCGAGAAGTATCTTCTTCTTTTTAAAAACCACTAAACACATTGTAGGTGTCAGCCCGTTATTTTGTATTACATATATATATACCGTATTCTTCGGATTATAAGACGCACTTCCGTAATCAATTTAAATAAAACAATTATGGGTGCGTATTTTAAATCCGGTGTGTGTACACCATATAACTATACATATATTTTCATACGACATGTTTTGTATAACTTTATTGACACCAGTAACACGTTTGGAGCGCGTCTTTCTTTCCGAAGCATCTCATAATTCGGAGAACACGGTAATGATACAGTAACTGTTCGTTGTTGTTATTTTATTTACGAGCAAAAAAAGCAACGAAGTGGCTACGCAGGGTAAATTCGAGGCATGAGCGTCGTTTACAAAAAAAGAAATATCTCTACCGAGGTTCCCGTAGGAGAATGAGGATGTCTGGAGGAAGTCGTTTCAGGTTTTATGAGGCACGGATCTCCCCTTTGCACTCCACCTCCCCCTTCTTCCCTGCCTCCCCCTTCTCCCTCCCCCACCTCCCTCTCCGGACACTTCTCAGGGTATGGAGCGAGGCGGCGCACAGCGCTGCCTGCACGCGATCTCCCGGAGTGCGCGCACCTGCTACCTAATTCATTGAGGGTCTGGTGGGTGGGAAGTCAACACTGTCAATTAAATACAAAACATTGGGAGCATTGTTTACATCTGGGCTGCAACTTGGCGACGGTTCGTCCGATTTTGGGGGTGAAAATTTGCCAATGTCTTTATGGCGAACGCGATGAACTTCAGATGTTCAGGTCGAAGTGCCGAAATAGCTCCCAAAGTGCAATACCACGGCCACCCTCCTGCCTTTCAACATAGTTCGCAACAAGAAGCAGTCTGTCCGGAGAGTCCGAGGCTTGGGCACTTTGCGCTATGTAGCATCAACAACGCACTGCGACTTTATAGGCTCAGAGCAGTATCTCTCACTTGTTGGTACAAACAAAATACATTCCTCAATTACACTGCGTGGCCTTAAAGGATATATACAGGGTGCTTAAAAAATGTTTTTAGCACTTATATGGGACTATCGTTTTAATGGAAAAAGAACGGATGATACACTTTAACATGATAACAAATGTAACGTTAATAGCTTCAAAAAGTCAATCTCCACTTGTTCACCATCATTGTCAACACGTGCCTGGAATTTTCTCCAGGTGGTCTCCAGAGCCCGGAAACACATTTCTTGGAAATTCTCAGAAGTGTTAAACTAATTTTGAAGCATCCTGCATACAATAGGCGACGTTTCGGACAAAGGCCTTTGTTCGTAGCACACTCAACCTCACCAATTGATACCAGCTGATGTGGACGTGTTCAAGTGAATAGGTCAGAAATTTGATTTTTGATGATGATGTTGTTGTCCACAGCAGAGATCACAGCAGGTAAACACCAATCAATCTCGCCACCGCAGCGGGTTTTCGTGACGTCACTACCTGCAAGCATCACTGTGACGTCACAAGAGCGCCATATATTCGCAATATTGAGCAAACTAGTAAATGTGAATTGTTGTTGTTGTTCTTTGTTTCCTGAATGGAGCTTCAAGCTTCCGCCGCAGAGACGTGTAAGCTGCAAGGGAAGAGCCGCGCGCGTGCGTGAGTGTCCGTGTGTGCGGTATTCATGTCGCCCACTCAACGTTACAGCAACAACAACAACTCGGCAGCACGAGAGTGGAGGCCCCTCGGTTCGCGCTGGCCGCTCGTGACGACGACGTCGTCGGTGGATGCACCGGAACGCGGCCCAGTGAGAGGCGTTCTCTCATTCGCAGCGCTCTCAAAGCTCCCGACCGAATGCGGACAAACTCGGCTCTGATCTCAAAGCCTCGCAGCGGAACGTGAGCTCTCCCAACGAGAAATCAACGCGACTTTCTTTGCTTGTAAACTCTATTTTTCGCTCTCTCGGTGTCTCTCTGCTCTGTAGGAGGGACATGCACTGAAACGTCAGCCTACTGGTATATTGTTCCGCTGGTAAAGCCATGAGTGTTGATGGGCGATGCGGTGAGTCGGCTTTCGAGTGTGTGCCTCCGCACCACTGCCCGGTATTTGTGTTATGACGCGGGCGGTCCTGGAGAATGTCCAGCTCGTGCGGGCCGCGCCTGGCCGCCCAGCGCCCCTCCTCACCACGCGGAGCCGATCCGAGGAGTCCACGACACCCATGAGGTGCGCAAGCTCCTGTGAGACGCATCGCGCAACACGCTTTGCCGTGCCCGTCCTGGGCTGCCCGCCCACCCAGCACTGCCCTGCCCACCCAGCCTGCCCTGCCCACTGAACCTTAGTCATTGAGCTCTGCCCATCCAGGCCTACCCACTCAGCCGTTCCCACCCAGCATTTGTTCACTTACAGTGAGGGAAAAAAGTATTTAATCCCCTGCTGATTTTGTACGTTTGCCCACTGACAAATAAATGTTCAGTCTATAATTTTAATGTTAGGTTTATTTGAACAGTGAGAGACAGAATAACAACAAAATCCAGAAAAACGCATGTCAAAAATGTTATAAATTGATTTGCATTTTAATGAGGGAAATAAGTATTTGACCCCTCTGCAAAACATGACTTAGCACTTGGTGGCAAAACCCTTGTTGGCAATCACAGAGGTCAGACGTTTCTTGTAGTTGGCCACCAGGTTTGCACACATCTCAGGAGGGATTTTGTCCCACTCCTTTTTGCAAATCTTCTCCAAGTCATTCATGTTTCGAGGCTGACGTTTGGCAACTCGAACCTTCAGCTCCCTCCACAGATTTTCTATGGGATTAAGGTCTGGAGACTGGCGAGGCCACTCCAGGACCTTAATGTGCATCTTCTTGAGCCACTCCTTTGTTGCCTTGGCCGTGTGTTTTGGGTCATTGTCATGCTGGAATACCCATCCACGACCCATTTTCAATGCCCTCGCTGAGGGAAGGAGGTTCTCACCCAAGATTTGACGGCACATGGCCCCGTTCATCGTCCGTTTGATGCGGTGAAGTTGTCCTGTCCCCTTAGCAGAAAAACACCCCCAAAGCATAATGTTTCCACCTCCATGTTTGACGGTGGGGATGGTGTTCTTGGGGTCATAGGCAGCATTCCTCCTCTTCCAAACAGCGAGTTGAGTTGATGCCAAAGAGCTCCATTTTCATCTCATCTGACCACAAAACTTTCACCCAGTTGTCCTCTGAATCATTCAGATGTTCATTGGCAAACTTCAGACGGGCATGTATATGTGCTTTCTTGAGCAGGGGAACCTTGCGGGCACTGCATGATTTCAGTCCTTCACGGCGTAGTGTGTTACCAACTGTTTTCTTGGTGACTATGGTCCCAGCTGCCTTGAGATCATTGACAAGATCCTCCCGTGTAGTTCTGGGCTGATTCATCACCGTTCTCATGATCATTGCAACTCCACGAGGTGAGATCTTGCATGGAGCCCCAGGCCGAGGGAGATTGACAGTTCTTTTGTGTTTATTCCATTTGTGAATAATCGCACCAACTGTTGTCACCTTCTCACCAAGCTGCTTGGCGATGGTCTTGTAGCCCATTCCAGCCTTGTGTAGGTCTACAATCTTGTCCCTGACATCCTTGGAGAGCTCTTTGGTCTTGGCCATGGTGGAGAGTTTGGAATCTGATTGATTGCTTCTGTGAACAGGTGTCTTTTATACAGGTGTAGTGGTGATACGCGCTGGGTGTATACGTTGTGTGCCAGCGCGTATGTACGGGTGTGTGTGTGGTGACGCGCGCTGACGGGGAGGAGCAGGCGTCAGTGCGCGGGTGGGGGTAGTGCTGCTGATTGGCTGTGTGCCGGTGATGCGCTGAGAGGGAGTGATCGGGGGGCAGCGCGGTGTGATTGGTCGGGGAGTGGAAACACGCGCTGGGCGGAACCGGATCGTAGAGATAGCGCGTGGTGATTGGGTAACTGAGGAGCGGTGCCGACGTTGAGGTCCGCATCCGCTCCGTCTCCCGGGAAGAAGAGATATATAAGGTGATGCACAGAGGAGTAGAGGGCAGAAGTGGAACCATCTAAGAATGAAGACGAAGGTGCAGAGATAGAGCCCGGAGAGGAGAGTAATGGAGAGTAGAGGAGAGTAAGGTATAAGTGTGTAGCCAGAGAGAGAGAACGGTCTACACGAGCTGAGTAATGTATAGTGTGTAGCCAGAGAGAGAGAGAAAGGTCTACACGAGCTGAGCGATGTATAGTGTGTAGCCAGAGAGAGAGAAAGGTCTACACGAGCCGAGTATGCATACGGTGTAGCCAGAGAGAGAGAAAGGTCTACACGAGCCGAGTATGCATACGGTGTAGCCAGAGAGAGATGTAAAGTCTACACGAGACGAGTAAAGAGTGTAGCAGAGGCGTAAGGTCTACACGCGACGAGTGAAGAGTGTAGCAGAGGCGCAGAGTCTACACGAGACGAGAGAAGAGTGTAGCCGAGGCGCGGAGTCTACACGAGGCACAGAGAGTCAGCAGCACAGAATCTACGAGAGTCAAGAGAAGCGTAGGGCGGAGAGAAGAGGTCACGAGTTGTACCGTTGTATGGTGACCGCATTGTGAAGAAGAGAGGCCACGCGTTGTATCGTTACAAGTCAAGATTTAATAAAAGAAGTGTGTTCCCGTCAAGGAGTTTCCTGCCGTCATTTTCCAATACTTCACAGGTAACACGCTGAGATTAGGAGCACTCCCTTTAAGAATGTGCTCCTAATCTCAGCTCGTTACCTGTATAAAAGACACATGGGAGCCAGAAATCTTTCTGATTGAGAGGGGGTCAAATACTTATTACCCTCATTAAAATGCAAATCAATTTATAACATTTTTGACATGCGTTTTTCTGGATTTTGTTGTTGTTATTCTGTCTCTCACTGTTCAAATAAACCTACCATTAAAATTATAGACTGATCATTTCTTCGTCAGTGGGCAAACGTACAAAATCAGCAGGGGATCAAATACTTTTTTCCCTCTCTGTAGCCGTGCCCACCCAGCCGTGCCCCGCGCGAGTCGAGAGGCGTGTGCACGTGTGTTGTGTGTGTGTACACGTGTGTGCGTGTGCACGTGTGTGTACACGTGTGTGTATGTGCACACGTGTGTGTGTGTACACGTGTGTGTGTGTATACTTGTGTGTGTGTGTGTGGCCGCGCAGACTCTGGTTTGTTGCCACAAGTTTTGAGCGAATCGTGTTTTCACAGCGAGCTACTCGGGCTCCCCGCACTATAACTTACTGCAGGTTTATTTACTTAGTCGGGGTGGGAGTCGCGCCCGAGATAGGGGCCCCCCACGCCCCCCGCGAGCACCTCGCGGTGTTCGTGGCACGGCTCGTCCGAGCGGGACGCCCCGAACCCCGCGGACTCAGCGCGCAGGGGATGCCCGGCCCGGGTGGTGACGAATCGGTCCGCTCGTGTGTGTGTGCACACGTGTGTGTGTGTGTGTGTACACGCGTGTGTGTGTGCAAGTGTGTGTGTGCGAACTGAGATCTCGGCACATTAAACACGTTTTAATGATTTAGTTTTATAAACGGAGCAGGTTTAATTATTTTCTTTACACATCTGCTCGGGGATCGACGGAGGGGCTCCGTCGCTGGAGGCAGCGCCGCTCTTACCCCGCGTCACGGAGCGCGAGGCCCGCGCCATTGGCGTAGGGGTAGTGAGGGTGATGGGGGTAGTGAGGGTGATGGGGGTAGTGAGTTTGATGGGGGTAGGAGGGTGATGGGGGTAGTGAGGGTGATGGGGGTAGTGAGGGTGATGGGGGTAGGAGGGTGATGGGGGTAGTGAGGGTGATGGGGGTAGTGAGGGTGATGGGGGTAGGAGGGTGATGGGGGTAGTGAGGGTGATGGGTGTAGGAGGGTGATGGGTGTAGGAGGGTGATGGGGGTAGGAGGGTGATGGGGGTAGGAGGGTGATGGGGGTAGTGAGGGTGATGGGGGTAGTGAGTTTGATGGGGGTAGGAGGGTGATGGGGGTAGTGAGGGTGATGGGGGTAGTGAGGGTGATGGGGGTAGGAGGGTGATGGGGGTAGTGAGGGTGATGGGTGTAGGAGGGTGATGGGTGTAGGAGGGTGATGGGGGTAGGAGGGTGATGGGTGTAGGAGGGTGATGGGGGTAAGAGGGTGATGGGGGTAGGAGGGTGATGGGGGTAGTGAGGGTGATGGGGGTAGTGAGGGTGATGGGGGTAGGAGGGTGATGGGGGTAGGAGGGTGATGGGGGTAGGAGGGTGATGGGGGTAGTGAGGGTGATGGGTGTAGGAGGGTGATGGGGGTAGGAGGGTGATGGGGGTAGTGAGGGTGATGGGGGTAGGAGGGTGATGGGGGTAGGAGGGTGATGGGGGTAGTGAGGGTGATGGGGGTAGTGAGGGTGATGGGGGTAGGAGGGTGATGGGGGTAGTGAGGGTGATGGGTGTAGGAGGGTGATGGGTGTAGGAGGGTGATGGGGGTAGGAGGGTGATGGGGGTAGGAGGGTGATGGGGGTAGTGAGGGTGATGGGGGTAGTGAGTTTGATGGGGGTAGGAGGGTGATGGGGGTAGTGAGGGTGATGGGGGTAGTGAGGGTGATGGGGGGTAGGAGGGTGATGGGGGTAGGAGCGTGATGGGGGTAGTGAGGGTGATGGGGGTAGTGAGGGTGATGGGGGTAGGAGGGTGATGTGGGGTAGGAGGGTGATGGGGGTAGCGAGGGTGATGGGGGGTAGGAGGGTGATGGGGGTAGGAGGGTGATGGGGGTAGTGAGGGTGATGGGGGTAGGAGGGTGATGGGGGTAGGAGGGTGATGGGGGGTAGTGAGGGTGATGGGGGTAGGAGGGTGATGGTGGTAGGATGGTGATGGGGGTAGGAGGGTGAGGGGGTAGGAGGGTGAGGGGGTAGTGAGGGTGATGGGGGTAGTGAGGGTGATGGGGATAGTGAGGGTGATGGGGGTAGGAGGGTGATGGGGTAGGAGGGTGATGGGGGTAGTGAGGGTGATGGGGGGTAGTGAGGGTGATGGGGTGTAGGAGGGTGATGGGGGTAGTGAGGGTGATGGGGGTAGTGAGGGTGAGGGGGGTAGTGAGGGTGATGGGGGTAGGAGGGTGATGGGGTAGGAGGGTGATGTGGGTAGTGAGGGTGATGGGGGGTAGTGAGGGTGATGGGGGGTAGGAGGGTGATGGGGGTAGTGAGGGTGATGGGGTAGGAGGGTGAGGGGGTAGGAGGGTGATGGGGGTAGGAGGGTGATGGGGTAGGAGGGTGATGGGGGTAGTGAGGGTGATGGGTGTAGGAGGGTGATGGGTGTAGGAGGGTGATGGGGGTAGGAGGGTGATGGGGGTAGTGAGGGTGATGGGTGTAGGAGGGTGATGGGGGTAGTGAGGGTGATGGGTGTAGGAGGGTGATGGGTGTAGGAGGGTGATGGGGGTAGGAGGGTGATGGGGGTAGGAGGGTGATGGGGGTAGTGAGGGTGATGGGTGTAGGAGGGTGATGGGTGTAGGAGGGTGATGGGGGTAGGAGGGTGATGGGTGTAGGAGGGTGATGGGGGTAAGAGGGTGATGGGGGTAGGAGGGTGATGGGGGGTAGTGAGGGTGATGGGGGTAGGAGGGTGATGGGGGTAGGAGGGTGATGGGGGTAGGAGGGTGATGGGGGTAGTGAGGATGATGGGTGTAGGAGGGTGATGGGGGTAGGAGGGTGATGGGGGTAGTGAGGGTGATGGGGGTAGGAGGGTGATGGGGGGTAGGAGGGTGATGGGGGTAGTGAGGGTGATGGGGGTAGTGAGGGTGATGGGGGTAGGAGGGTGATGGGGGTAGTGAGGGTGATGGGTGTAGGAGGGTGATGGGTGTAGGAGGGTGATGGGGGTAGGAGGGTGATGGGGGTAGGAGGGTGATGGGGGTAGTGAGGGTGATGGGGGTAGTGAGTTTGATGGGGGTAGGAGGGTGATGGGGGTAGTGAGGGTGATGGGGGTAGTGAGGGTGATGGGGGGTAGGAGGGTGATGGGGGTAGGAGCGTGATGGGGGTAGTGAGGGTGATGGGGGTAGTGAGGGTGATGGGGGTAGGAGGGTGATGTGGGGTAGGAGGGTGATGGGGGTAGTGAGGGTGATGGGGGGTAGGAGGGTGATGGGGGTAGGAGGGTGATGGGGGTAGTGAGGGTGATGGGGGTAGGAGGGTGATGGGGGTAGGAGGGTGATGGGGGGTAGTGAGGGTGATGGGGGTAGGAGGGTGATGGTGGTAGGATGGTGATGGGGGTAGGAGGGTGAGGGGGTAGGAGGGTGAGGGGGTAGTGAGGGTGATGGGGGTAGTGAGGGTGATGGGGGTAGTGAGGGTGATGGGGATAGTGAGGGTGATGGGGGTAGGAAGGTGATGGGGTAGGAGGGTGATGGGGGTAGTGAGGGTGATGGGGGGTAGGAGGGTGATGGGGGTAGTGAGGGTGATGGGGGTAGTGAGGGTGAGGGGGGTAGTGAGGGTGATGGGGGTAGGAGGGTGATGGGGTAGGAGGGTGATGGGGGTAGTGAGGGTGATGGGGGGTAGTGAGGGTGATGGGGGGTAGGAGGGTGATGGGGGTAGTGAGGGTGATGGGGGTAGGAGGGTGAGGGGGGTAGGAGGGTGATGGGGGTAGGAGGGTGATGGGGTAGGAGGGTGATGGGGGTAGTGAGGGTGATGGGGGTAGGAGGGTGATGGGTGTAGGAGGGTGATGGGGGTAGGAGGGTGATGGGGGTAGTGAGGGTAATGGGTGTAGGAGGGTGATGGGGGTAGTGAGGGTGATGGGTGTAGGAGGGTGATGGGTGTAGGAGGGTGATGGGGGTAGGAGGGTGATGGGGGAAGTGAGGGTGATGGGGGTAGTGAGTTTGATGGGGGTAGGAGGGTGATGGGGGTAGTGAGGGTGATGGGGGTAGTGAGGGTGATGGGAGGTAGGAGGGTGATGGGGGTAGGAGCGTGATGGGGGTAGTGAGGGTGATGGGGGTAGTGAGGGTGATGGGGGTAGGAGGGTGATGTGGGGTAGGAGGGTGATGGGGGTAGTGAGGGTGATGGGGGGTAGGAGGGTGATGGGGGTAGGAGGGTGATGGGGGTAGTGAGGGTGATGGGGGTAGGAGGGTGATGGGGGTAGGAGGGTGATGGGGGTAGTGAGGGTGATGGGGGTAGGAGGGTGATGGTGGTAGGATGGTGATGGGGGTAGGAGGGTGAGGGGGTAGGAGGGTGAGGGGGTAGTGAGGGTGATGGGGGTAGTGAGGGTGATGGGGGTAGTGAGGGTGATGGGGATAGTGAGGGTGATGGGGGTAGGAGGGTGATGGGGTAGGAGGGTGATGGGGGTAGTGAGGGTGATGGGGGGTAGTGAGGGTGATGGGGGGTAGGAGGGTGATGGGGGTAGTGAGGGTGATGGGGGTAGTGAGGGTGAGGGGGGTAGTGAGGGTGATGGGGGTAGGAGGGTGATGGGGTAGGAGGGTGATGGGGGTAGTGAGGGTGATGGGGGGTAGTGAGGGTGATGGGGGGTAGGAGGGTGATGGGGGTAGTGAGGGTGATGGGGTAGGAGGGTGAGGGGGGTAGGAGGGTGATGGGGGTAGGAGGGTGATGGGGTAGGAGGGTGATGGGGGTAGTGAGGGTGATGGGGGTAGGAGGGTGATGGGTGTAGGAGGGTGATGGGGGTAGGAGGGTGATGGGGGTAGTGAGGGTAATGGGTGTAGGAGGGTGATGGGGGTAGTGAGGGTGATGGGTGTAAGTGGGTGATGCGTGTAGGATGGTGATGGGGGTAGGAGGGTGATGGGGGTAGGAGGGTGATGGGGGTAGTGAGGGTGATGGGGGTAGTGAGGGTGATGGGGGTAGGAGGGTGATGGGGGTAGTGAGGGTGATGGGGGTAGTGAGGGTGATGGATGTAGGAGGGTGATGGGTGTAGGAGGGTGATGGGGGTAGGAAGGTGATGGGGGTAGTGAGGGTGATGGGGGTAGTGAGGGTGATGGGGGTAGGAGGGTGATGGGGGTAGGATTGTGATGGGGGTAGTGAGGGTGATCGGGGTAGGAGGGTGATGGGGGTTGGAGGGTGATGGGGGTAGGAGGGTGATGGGGGTAGGAGGGTGATGGGGGTAGTGAGGGTGAGGGGGGTAGGAGGGTGATGGGGGTAGGAGGGCAATGGGGGTAGTGAGGGTGATGGGGGTAGTGAGGGTGATGGGGGTAAGAAGGTGATGGGGGTAGGAGGGTGATGGGGGTAGGAGGGTGATGGGGGTAGGAGGGTGATGGGGGTAGTGAGGGTGATGGGGATAGTGAGGGTGAGGGGCGTAGGAGGGTGATGGGGGTAGGAGGGTGATGGGGGTAGTGAGGGTGATGGGGGTAGTGAGGGTGATGGGGGTAGGAGGGTGATGGGGGTAGTGAGGGTGATGGGGGTAGTGAGGGTGATGGGGGGTAGGAGGGTGATGGGGGTAGGAGGGTGATGGGGGTAGTGAGGGTGAGATGGGGTAGTGAGGGTGATGGGGGTAGGAGGGTGATGGAGGGTAGAAGGGTGATGGGGGTAGTGAGGGTGATGGGGGTAGGAGGGTGATGGTGGTAGGATGGTGGATGGGGGTGAGGGGGTGAGGGGGTAGGAGGGTGAGGGGGTAGTGAGGGTGATGGGGGTAGTGAGGGTGATGGGGGTAGTGAGGGTGAGGGGGGTAGTGAGGGTGATGGGGGTAGGAGGGTGATGGGGTAGGAGGGTGATGGGGGTAGTGAGGGTGATGGGGGTAGTGAGGGTGATGGGTGTAGGAGGGTGATGGGGGTAGTGAGGGTGATGGGGGTAGTGAGGGTGATGGGGTGTGGAGGGTGATGGGGGTAGTGAGGGTGATGGGGGTAGGGGGTGAGGGTGGGGTAGGAGGGTGATGGGGGGTGTGAGGGTGATGGGGGGTAGTGAGGGTGATGGGGGGTAGGTGGGTGATGGGGGTAGTGAGGGTGATGGGGGTAGTGAGGGTGAGGGGGGTAGTGAGGGTGATGGGGGTGTGTGGGTGGAGGGTGATGGGGGTGAGGGGTGGTGGGGTGGGGGTAGTGAGTGTGATGGGGGGTAGGAGGGTGATGGGAGTAGTGAGGGGTGATGGGGTAGGAGGGTGAGGGGGGTAGGAGGGTGATGGGGGTAGGAGGGTGATGGGGGTAGGATTGTGATAGGGGTAGTGAGGGTGATCGGGGTAGGAGGGTGATGGGGGTTGGAAGGTGATGGGGGTAGGAGGGTGATGGGGGTAGTGAGGGTGATGGGGGTAGTGAGGGTGAGGGGCGTAGGAGGGTGATGGGGGTAAGAGGGTGATGGGGGTAGGAGGGTGATGGGGGTAGTGAGGTTGAGGGGGGTAGGAGGGTGATGGGGGTAGGAGGGCAATGGGGGTAGTGAGGGTGATGGGGGTAGTGAGGGTGATGGGGGTAGGAAGGTGATGGGGGTAGGAGGGTGATGGGGGTAGGAGGGTGATGGGGGTAGTGAGGGTGATGGGGATAGTGAGGGTGAGGGGCGTAGGAGGGTGATGGGGGTAGGAGGGTGATGGGGGTAGGAGTGTCACGGGGGTAGGAGGGTTATGGGGGTAGTGAGGGTGATAGGAGTAGGAGGGTGATGGGGGTAGGAGGGTGATGGGGGTAGGAGGGTGATGGGGGTAGGCGGGTGATGGGGGTAGGAGGGTGATGGGGGTAGGAGGGTGATGGGGGTAGGAGGGTGATGGGGGTAGTGAGGGTGATGGGGGTAGTGAGGGGTGATGGGGGTAGGAGGGTGATGGGGGTAGTGAGGGTGATGGGGGTAGTGAGGGTGATGGATGTAGGAGGGTGATGGGTGTAGGAGGGTGATGGGGGTAGGAGGGTGATGGGGGTAGTGAGGGTGATGGGGGTAGTGAGGGTGATGGGGGTAGTGAGGGTGATGGGGGTAGGAGGGTGATGGGTGTAGGAGGGTGATGGGGGTAGGAGGGTGATGGGGGTAGTGAGGGTGATGGGGGTAGTGAGGGTGATGGGGGTAGGAGGGTGATGGGGGTAGTGAGGGTGATGGGGGTAGTGAGGGTGATGGGGGTAGGAGGGTGATGGGGGTAGGAGGGTGATGGGGGTAGGAGGGTGATGGGGGTAGTGAGGGTGATGGGGGTAGTGAGGGTGATGGTGGGTAGGAGGGTGATGGGGGTAGGAGGGTGATGGGGGTAGGAGGGTGATGGGGGTAGGTGGGTGATGGGGGTGGAGGGGTGGGGTAGGAGGGTGATGGGGGTAGTGAGGGTGATGGGGGTAGTGAGGGTGATGGGGGTAGTGAGGGTGAGGGGGGTAGTGAGGGTGATGGGGGTAGGAGGGTGATGGGGGTAGGAGGGTGATGGGGGTAGTGAGGGTGATGGGGGTAGTGAGGGTGATGGGGTGGGAGGGTGATGGGGTAGGAGGGTGATGGGGGTAGGTGGGTGATGGGGGTAGGAGGGTGATGGGGGTAGTGAGGGTGATGGGGGGTAGTGAGGGTGATGGGGGTAGGAGGGTGATGGGGGTAGTGAGGGTGATGGGGGTAGTGAGGGTGATGGGGGTAGTGAGGGTGATGGGGGTAGTGAGGGTGAGGGTGTGGGTGGAGGGTGAGGGGGGTAGGAGGGTGATGGGGGTAGGGGTGTGGGGGTAGGATGGTGATGGGGGTAGTGAGGGTGATGGGGTAGGAGGGTGATGGGGGTTGGAGGGTGATGGGGGTAGGAGGGTGATGGGGGTAGTGAGGGTGATGGGGGTAGTGAGGGTGATGGGGGTAGGAGGGTGATGGGGGTAGGAGGGTGATGGGGGTAGGAGGGTGATGGGGGTAGTGAGGGTGTGGGGGGTAGGAGGGTGATGGGGGTAGAGAGATGGGGGTAGTGAGGGTGATGGGGGTAGTGAGGGTGATGGGGGTAGGAAGGTGATGGGGGTAGGAGGGTGATGGGGGTAGGAGGGGTGATGGGGGTAGGAGGGTGATGGGGGTAGTGAGGGTGATGGGGATAGTGAGGGTGAGGGGCGT